>NC_030427.2:17021210-17161210 GCF_001660625.3 Ictalurus punctatus | reverse complement strand
ACCTTAATGATTTGGAGAAGATCTGCAAAGAGGAGTGGGACAAAATCCCTCCTGAGATGTGTGCAAACCTGGTGGCCAACTACAAGAAACGTCTGACCTCTGTGATTGCCAACAAGGGTTTTTAAACCAAGTACTAAGTCATGTTTTGCAGAGGGGTCAAATACATATTTCCCTCATTAAAATGCAAATCAATTTATAAAATTTTTGACATGCGTTTTTCTGGATTTTTTTGTTGTTATTCTGTATCTCACTGTTCAAATAAATCTACCATTAAAATTATAGACTGATCATTTCTTTGTCAGTGGGCAAACGTACAAAATCAGAAGGGGATCAAATACTTTTTTCCCCTCACTGTATATATACATACATACATTATATATATATATATATATATATAAAAATGTATGTATGTGTATATATATATATATATATATATATATATATATATATATATATATATATATATATATATATATACACATTATATATATATATATATATACACATTATATATATAATTATATATATATATATATATATATATATATATATATATATATATATATATATATATATACACACATTATATATATATATATATATATATATATACACACACACATACATTATATATATAATATATATATACACACATACATTATATATATATAATATATATATACACATACATTATATATATATATATAATATATATATACACATACATTATATATATATATAATATATATATACACATACATACACACACATACATACATACATACATACATACATACATGTATATAGTGAGGAACTGACCATGGAGACAGTGTTAGGGTGTGCAGGAAGGGAAGTTTATTAAAATACACACAAACAATCCAAATCGGCAGGCAGAGAGACATAGTCGAGGTGCAGGCAGATAAATCCAATAAACCAAACAGACAGTCCAACCAGGCAAACAAAAAAATAGATAATCCAAAGAAACAGGCAATAGTCATAAAAAGAAGCAAACAAATGAAGGCAGTGGAAAACCGGTCAGTAAGGTAGGGTAAACTGACAATACTTTGCAGTGGTGTAATGGAAATGGCATGTTTAAATATGATGGCAAACAGGAAATGAGTAGAGAAGCAAAAGTCCACGATCAGTATTCGGGTGAGGGCTCCCTCTGGTGGGTGGATGAATGAGGGGTAGCCTCATTCATTACAGATCCCTTGTGGACAACCAGACCCCCTGTCCAGGCTGATAGTTGGGGTGGGGACGTCTCCGCCAGTCAGCTTGGATGCGTTGGGCAGGAACTACATGCTGCAACTGGATGTGTACACTGTTCCACACCCTCTCGCTCCTCCTGATTCAATGATCCACCGCTGGCACCATAGATGGTTCTCCTCACCAAGGGAACATCGGGGGTTGGTAGCCCAGCATGCATTAGAAGGGGGTACTACCTGTAGAGGTACGAGTGAGGAATGAGATGAGTTCTGTGCATACTCGGCCCATGGCAGGAAATCACTCCGTTTATCCTACTCACGGCTGCAGTAGGTCCGAAAGTATCTGCCAGTCTCCTGGTTCAGACATTCCACCTGTCCATTGGCTTGGGGATGATAGCCCGAGGTGAGACTCGTGTTGATATCCAACTGCCTACAGAAAGCCTTCCAGACCCGGAATGTGAACTGTGACCTTTGATCTGTGCCAATGTCTTCTGGCAATCCATAGACCCTGAACACTTGGTGAAACAAAGCTTTAACAGTTTCCATGGCAGTGGGTAAACCCATGAGAGGAGCAAGTCTGTAAGATTGTGAGAAGCGGCCCATGATTACCAGAATCAGGGTGAATCCATTGGAGTTTGGAAGATTGGTGACAAAATCTATGGACAGGTGGGACCATGGTCTTTGGGGTATTGGCAGAGGCTGGAGTAAACCTGCTGGCACTTCCTTAGGTGTTTTGGACTGAGAACAGATTTGACAAGACTTCACATAGTAACATCGGAAATCAGGGTTGGCCACCAGAATGCGTTACGTGCCAGCGTGATTGTCCTCTGGATACCAGAGTATCCTGTGCTCAATGAAGTGTGGACCCACTGAATGGTTCTCTGATGTAGGGTCTTAGGAACATAGTGCTTAGTAGGGGTGCAGTAAGGTGGTGATGGTTCATCCTGTTGTGCTCTCTGTATTTCCTCAGTTATATCCCAGCTGATGGGTGCAATGATGACTGATGGTGGAACTATGCATTCAGGGTCAGGTTGTTCATGGGGAGGGTCATGTCTGTGTGAAAGTGCATCTGCTTTGCTATTTTTGCTATCAGGATGGTAAGTGGTGGTGAAATTCAATCAGGTGAAAAACAATGACCATCAAGCTTGGCATGGATCCAGTCTTTCTGCTGCTTTGATGTATTCAAGGTCCGTTATGACTTTGAACAGATGAACTACCCCTCTAACCAGTGACACCATTCTTCTAATGATGCCTGCATTGATTAATAGTTCCTTGTTCCCTACATCATAGTTGCATTCTGCCAAGTTCAGTTTTCTTGAAAAGAATGCACAGGGGTAGAGTTCGCCTGAGGTGCCATTATGTTGAGAAAGAACCACTCCTATTCCACAATCTGAGGCATCAACCTCAACGATGAAGGGGATATTGCGATCTGAGTGTTTGACTATGGGAGCAGTTGTGAAGCTGGATTTGAGGAGAGGAAGGCTTTGTTGGCTGCATCATTTCATGGTAACTTGGGGGGGGGGGGGGAGTTGCCATTCAGCAGTGATGTGAGTGTAGTTGTAGTTGTGTATAAAGTGACAATAGAAGTTAACGAACCCCAGGAATCGTTGCAGTTCTTTAACAGTGCTTGGTCTTGACCATTCTGTGACTGCAGTGACCTTTGCAATGTCCAGCTCTACACCCTGGTGACTGATATTGTAACCAAGGAAAGTGGTGTGGGTGGTATGAAACGCACATTTCTCTTATAGTTGGTGTTTCTGGAGACGTGACAGGACTGTCTTGACATGCTTGACGTTCCTCTTTGCTCCGTGAGTAGATGAGGATGTTGTCAATTTAAGCCACTACACAGTTGATTAAAGACTGAAACACTGCTTGGCCATTAATTAGACCATAAAGCATCACCAGATATTCATAGTGTCCGCTAGTGGTGATATATGCAGTCTTCTAATGATCCCCTTCACTGATCCTGACAAGATTGTATGCACTTCATAGATGAAACCTAGTATAGATTTGTGCCTCACAGAGCTGTTCTAGGGCTGAAGGGACGCGTGGCAGTGGGTAGCTATATTTGACTGTGACTGCGTTCAACCCTTTAGGATTCAGTGCTTGGGCATAGCCCTCCATATTTTTTCTCCACAAAGAAAAAGCCAGCTGCTGCAGGAGAGGTGGATGAATGAAACTGGCAAGAGTTTCCATGCCTAGAGTTTCGGGTTGGGACAATTTGTAGGCTTAATTTTTCAGTGGAGCTGTGTTGGGTAACAGTTCACTGGCACAGCCCCAAGGGCAATGAAGAGGAAGGTGGGTGGCTTTGGCCTTACTAAACACTTCAGCAAACTCAGCATAATCAGCAGGGATCTTGGTTTCACCTTAAACATTAGGGCTTTCTATTCTGGTGGTTAAACATTAGGGCTTTCTATTCTGGTGGTTAAACATGGCATGGCAACAGTGACATGTAGACAGTGCTCTTGACAAAAACTTGACCATTGCGTGAGCTCACTTTGGTTCCAGGAGATCAATGGATCATGTACAGCAAGCCAGGGATAACCCAAGATGATGTTTGGGAGAGTTAATGATGTATAGAGAGACATTTTCACCATGAAACAGTCCAATCTTGTGTTACAGGAACAGTCTGTTGAGTTACACCAGAACCAATGGGAATGTTGTTGACAGTGGTGATGAAGGAAGGGATATATTGTATAAGGAAGGGATACATTGTGGGTATACGGAGTACCAGATCTTGATTAATGAGATTTACAGCAGCTCCAGAATCCACTAATGCTGTAACACATTTAACATTCTTGTTACTGGAAACTTCCACGGGCAATGAAAAACTGTGATTGGAGGGTACAAAAATAATTGTACTTACTTTCAATCTTGACTCTGGTGGACTAGATTTCTTGTATGGGCAGAAAGCATGGAGATGACCGGGTTCACCACAGTAACAGCAGAGCCGTTCTTTGTGTTGGCATTGGTGTTCTTCATTGGAAACACATGCTAGTGCAACTTGCTTGGGTTCAGGTCAGTCAGGGCATGCTTGGGCTTGTATTGAGACTGTAGACTGTGGGACGGGGCAAGCTCTGGATCATGGGGCATTATGAAGCAGATTATCTATCTTGATGGCCATAGAAATGAATTCAGAAAGAGTGGATTCCTCACCCTTTCATGGGAGTTCAACTTTGAGTTCGTGGCGCAGCCTCTCATGAAAAACGGTCTTTAGAGCCACATCGTTCCACCTGCTTTGAGCCGCTGATGTCCTGAACTGTATTGCATGATCCGCTGCTGACCAATGGCCCTGGTGTAAATGAAATGGCTGGATCGAAGTATCTTGACCACACAGTGGATATTTAAATACTTCATGGATCTGTTGAGTGATGTAATCAAACAAGGTTTGATTAGGTTTGACAGCAGAGGCCCAGTCGAGAGCTTTTCCTGTAAGTAATGACATCATGAAACCACATTTTTTGGAGTCTTGACTAAATGATTCAGGTTGATTGGAGAAATGGATTGTACACTGGCATAGAAACCCCTGGCATTTCTCAGCAGAACCATCAAACTTGTCAGGACATGCAAAGTCCCCCACCACGATGAAGGCAGCGTCCGGATGTTTGTTTAGATAGACGCTGAGCACATCAGACAGAGCCATGCTTGTGTCCGCCTGAGGAGGGATATACACAGCAGTGGCAATGACCGATGTAAACTCACAGGCAGGTAGAATGGACGGTACATCATTTTCAGATGTTCCAGGTGAGGCAAGCAGGAACGCGACAGTGGTAATGCAACTTGGGTCATACCATTTGTTGTTGACCATGAAACAAACCCTTCCACCTCTGGATTTACCAGCCTCCACTGTTCTGTCCATCCGGAGAATGGAGAAGTTACTGGACAGTGCTACAGCTGGGTCCAGTACCGAGGGAGTTAGCCATGTTTCAGACAAAGTATGTTACAGTCCCCGATGTCCCACTGGAATCCTATCCTGGCTCTGAGATCGTCCATCTTGTTGTCAAGAGACTGAACATTAACGAGTAGAATACTGGGCAGGGGAGGACTGTATGCTTTGCTTCTCAGCCGGTTGCAAACCACAGAGCATTTTCCTATGTGTTTCTTTTTCCATGGCCTCCGAACAGCTCTCGCATAGCCATTGTTCCCCTCTGTGCCGCATAGTATCTCATAATCACGTTGGGTCAGTGGATAAAATGCTGTGGTTACCGATGTTCAAAAGTGGTCTGTTGTCAAATGATCAGTGCAGATAATGTGAGCGCAAAAGGAGAGATTAGAAATAGGTTAAAAAAAAAAAAAAAAAAAAAAAAAAAAAAGTAAATAAAAGCAGAGTCTAAGCAGAGTGACCAGGATGACATCCGGACACAGTGGCGTCATATATATACACACACTTTTTTTTTTTTTTCTACAGAGTACTCTACCTTTTAAAGAACAACACATGCCAGGTGAACATCAGATTTTTTCAATATTTTTTATTTTAAGTAAATGTTCTAGCAAATTTCCCAACTTTCTGCTGTAACATGTTTACTGTTGTTCTTTTCAGTTGTAGAGGAAACCATTATCTGCAGCCGCAGAAAGCACACACCTTAACATAAAGAACACCATGATATTGAATTCTACAATAATCATACCATAATTATATCATCATCATGTTGTCCCAGTCCTAATTTATATATGTCAACAATAAAAAGATTAATGCACTGTATGAATTACACAGACCACTGAATGCTTATATCTATAACTTGGCAATTCAATAAGGTCACACACAAAAACAAATTGACACCAAACTGAAAAAAGAGAGGTTCTTCTTTTTTATTTCATTTTCTTGCTGCTCTTTGCAGGTAAGGTACATAGCCTTATTTATTTTTTTCATCTATTTTCCCCACTTATTTAAAGAATGAAACTGGATTCCTAAAACACACAAAGACGGTATTTTCTTCATTTCTTGAAAGGAGAGAGGGAGAGGTGGGTTTCTGAAGGGGTTATTCACAAACAGACATCCAAACAGAGAGGGAGGGATGTTAGGTCAGTGCAGGGCAAGGGGGTAGTTGTTTGGATGGTATGGAGAGGATGGCAATGTGCTTGTCATGTAAGGAGGAGGGGAAAAAAAACAGACAGCACTCAGAGCCACTCTGAACATAAAAGTAACAAAAACAACACAGTGTCAGAAAGAAAAGAGAGAGAGAGAGAGAGAGAGAGAGAGAGAGAGAGAGAGAGAGAGAGAGAGCGCAGCCTGGGGGAGAGTTATGGGGGTATTGAAAAAGAGAAATAGACTAGAGATGAAGGCGCTGTTCATTTCTTAGACTATTGAAAGGCAGTAACTGTCATTTAAATACACTTATATTTGAGCAGAGGGAAACAAGAAGGATGCAGGGCGGGAGGAGAGTAGTTAAAAGAGAGAGTGAAGGACATATAAATAAGTGGCAGTGTATGCACAGGACATTTGCGTCCTAAGTTGGTCACGACTTAAATTACAACAAGAATTATTAGTGTCACTAGTATTCAGTACAACATTGACAGTGTTGAACGATAGCAGTAAACAGCATGGAGAAGAGACTGGCAGAAAATCAGCTGTAATGTTTTGGTCACAGTAGAAAAAAAAAAAAGTGAACAGAGAGACAGGAGAGCAACCTCATTCCCTCTATCACTGTTGGTTCTAACATCTTATTGGCATCTTTGTAATTCTTTTTTTTATTTCTTGAAAGAAGGCAATAGGATAAGGTTTTATTATGGTCTGGTTTTGCTTATTCTCTTTTAGTTGTTAGTTAGAGAGAGCGAGAGCGAGAGCGAGAGAGAGAGAGAGAGGGAGAGAAGGGAAGCTGTGCAGGCAAATAGGAACAGAATGAAACATAGGACGAAGTGATGATTTAATAGTAGGTCTCTCTCTCAATCCAACCTGCAGAACACAGACAGAGAGAAAGAGTGAGGTTTACTTAATTTGTAATATCAGTGCACATCATAGTGTGTGTGTGTATGTATGTATGTATGTATGTATGTATGTATGTATGTATGTATGTGTGTGTTTGAGTGTGAGAGAGTGTGCATGTTCCAAACCTCCTGGGTTTCTGCGCAAGATGAGTTTTCGAATTTCATCATAAACAAAGATGAGGAAGCTGTACGGAAATGCACAGAACCACCAACTGGGCCTGAAGAAAATGTTATATATACATACATTATATGAATCGCATAATGCAATAAGCTAAAACAACTGTCAACAGGTCTGACTACATTTCACAATACCCATCTTTACCACTAGAGGGAAATATTTTTTCACAGCTTTCAATAAAGGCTTCGTCAATGAAATCAGTGAAAGGTCTTTATTAAGTGTGTGTGTGCGTGCGTGTGTGTGCGCGTGTGTGTGTGTCACTAACTTCAGTGGGTACATTCTCAGGGCCACGTCCATGCCTGGGCAATAAGAAAGGAATGCAGCTAAAGCTGTCTCCTCAAAAAGGCCAAAGATCAGAATCTTATTCCTGGAGAGTGAGAGGGAAAAACGTGAAATATGCTGAAAAATGAAAATACTTGTTTCAGTCAATGTATATGAGCAGAAATGACTCAACTGAGGTCACTAAGTAGGAGAATAACGGTATGTGTTAGCGTTAGACTGAGATCATGATAACCAGCCTCCTTTTGCTTCATTGCCTTCCTCATCATTTATTGCTTTAGTCAATTACATGAAATGCAAATGGGATTCTGTTGCATTCTGTACAACCAAAATGGTCTGATGCATGAAATGTCATTAAAAAAGTAAAAGTTCTGAATTGTTAAGGCTAAAATGTGTGGTTGTTCAGTGCCTTAAAGGGGGGGGGGAGCTATACTGCTGGTTTCCAGCTTGACCAGTATAAATGCATAATGGGGGTAACATGGCAACCAGCAAGACCAGCTTTACTGAACAGTAGACAGCCAGCTTTACTGTACATTATCCCACTGATTAATCAGCTAAACTAGTACCAGACCATCACTAACCAAACTTAAACCAGCATGCTTTAGCAATGTTGACGGTCTAAACTATTTCTTCAGCAGAGACGTCATACACATTCCAATATAATAATAATAATTTTGGTTTTTAGAATTCTATTGCATCAGAAAAATGAACTTAACATATAACAAGAAAAGTTAAGTCCATAGATGCCAAACACAAATGGCAAATTTGGCAAGTCTGAGACGTGCAAGCAAAAGGTTCTGAATCAAAATTAGATGAAACGGGGAGATAGAGTGAAGGAAAGATAAAGACAGTGAAATGGAGGGAAGGAGGAGATGAGGCACTGACTTCATGCCCTGCTGGAACACAGAGTTGCGACGGGTCTTGCAGATTATGACATCGGCCCACTGCACTACCACAATGCTCACGAAGAAAGCTGTATGACAGGTGAACTCCACGATTTTCCTCTGCTCATAGGTCTGAGAGAGAGAGAGAGAGAGAGAGAGAGAGAAAGAGACAGACACACGGCATCAGTCAGCCAGCACATAAGCAAAGTAGTTCTGTAACTTGATTAGACCGTAAGTCACTCAGGATAAAGGAAATCTATTGGTTATTAATTACCAAAACCAATAAACCAGCACCTGCCAAGGGGAGATGTTAATCTAATAGCTCAGTTTCTGAAAGACACGCACAGGAGCTGCTAACTTCTTAAACTACTTTTTTTTTTTTTTTTTTTTTAAAGAGCTAATGGCTAATTATTTTCTATCAGTGAATAATTATACGAAAATATGGGATGAATCGCCTCCCTTAGTGACTCAATAAGCAACATTATGTTGTTCAGTACAGGATGATCCTGCATTATAAGAGAGGGGTCGCAACGTTGGCAAGCATAGCCATCCTGTATATAAACTAGCCTAAGGTCACATTATTAACTTTCGTTGAAAGAGGACGACTGACATCACCTCCAATAAATTTTATTTGAGTCTCCTATCAAGCATTTTTGTTTATTTGGGTCACCCATCAAGCATTTTTGTTTATTTGGGTCACCCATCAAGCATTTTTGTTTATTTGGGTCTCCTATCAAGCAATGCTACTGATCAGCCATAACATTAAAACCACCTGCCTATTATTGTGTAAGTCCCCCTTGTGCCTCCAAAACAACTCCGACCCATCAAGACATGGACTCCACAGAGCCTCTGAAGGTGTGCTGTGGTATCTGGCACCTCCATGGATCGGTCTTGTTTGTCCAGCACATCCCACAGATGCTCGATCGGATTGAGATCTGGGGAATTTGGAGGCCAAGTCAACACCTTGAATCAGGGGTGGGCAATCTTATCCGGAAAGGGCCGGTGTGGGTGCAGGTTTTCATTCCAACCAAGCAGAAGCCACCCCTGAATCTACTGAAAGCCAAGAACAACTGATTAAACAGTTGGAATCAGGTGTGCTTCCTGTTTGGTTGGAATGAAAACCTGCACCCACACCAGCCCTTTCCGGATAAGATTGCCCACCCCTGCCTTGAATTCTTTGTCATGTTCTCAAACCATTCCTGAACAATGTTTGCAGTGTGGCAGGGCGCATTATCCTGCTGAAAGAGGACACTGCCATTAGTGAACACCATTGCCATGCACGGATGTATTTGGTCTGCATCAATGTTTCGGTAGGCGGTATGTGTCAAAGTAACATCCACATGAACGTCAGGACCCAAGGTTTCCCAGCAGAACGTTCCAGGTAAGAGAGACACACAAAAACGACCATCCAAATGATGTAAAAGGAACCGTGATTCATCAGACCAGGCCAGAATTTGGCCCTTGTCAAAGTCGCTCAGATCCAGATCACTTTGAGATCTGACTATTTACTTGCTGCCTTATATATCCCACACCTTGACAGGAGCGACTAAATCAACGATAATCAATCAATGTTATTCACGTCACCTTTTGGTCATTTTAATGTTATGGCTGATTGGTGTATATAAAAACTGGAATGTGACATCATTATAATGTTAATCCTTGCAAATGCTAATCCTTTGCTAATCCTAATGGGCCATCATACATCCGGGGGGGTGGAGCTTTGCGTTTTGGGAACATGGGTGGGAATAGGGGGAATAAAAGACTCAAGGAGTAAAAAAAAATTATTCAAATGGTGACCACACCTACTTACCTACTGTTAGTGAACGTATCCTGACAAACTTTGACTAAGCGTGACTAATGCACCTTTAAAACTGGTTGAATAAAACGCTAACAAATGTATGCACTCCGTGTTAATAAGGGGTTTAAATGACCCACCACCACTTGATTGAATTAGTAAAGACCTCTATGGGTTATGTGCGCTTTACAGTTTCAGGTTTTGCACACTTTATTGCGTTACAATGTAATTTGAAATTGTTTAAGTGCCTTTTTCTGCCATTAATCTACACACAATAATCTATAATAACAAATTTAAAAAACATCCGACCCATGGCTGACACTCCAAAAAGTGACCAGGTCTGAATACTTTTTGAACCCACAGTATGTTACTGGTGACACGTACAATTGCATGACACAGCATTAGTTTTTCATAACTAATGAAATAAAAACAGATGCTAATAGACTCAGAATGTCAGACCTTATTATATATGCAATATTTTTCCTATGAATTAAAAAACTAGGCTACTTGTCTTACATGCAACACTCTTCACTGTTATAACGATAACTAACCCATTGTTGGCCATAGCTGTCCTCCAGGTCATTGTTGGACCGATCATCCCAGTTAAGTCGAATGCCCACCAGCACGGAGGGCAAGAAACCATTCTCAGCCATGATCACAAAGTAGGCAAAGAAACCTCCTAGAGCCTGAATCATCCCTACACAGTCCAGATGAGAGAGAATGCTGGATCAGTACAAATGTCAATGCTAGTGATCTCTTCCATCAGTTATAAAGTATTCCAAGAGAATAGAGTGCAAGACCTTCTTTCCACCCAATCAGAGTGCAGCTAATTGTGGCATGGACGTATAAGATATTTCATTAAGATATATTTTTTAAAAAATTTTTTTTTAATTTGGCAAGTCTATATTTTTAAAGGCAATTGATTATGTAATCATCACCCTCGACATCACCCTGTCACTTTTCAATGGTACAGGCAGGATTAGACCACTAGTCAATTAAAATGATTACGCTTTGGCATTGGCTTTAAAATTGGTTCAGGGTGTGTACAGTAGTGTAGTGTACTGTAGTATAGTTGTGTGCAAACCTATCTGTCCATAGGCAATGCTAATGAGACGCTCATTAACCAGCTTGTCTCTCAGAGGGTTACGGGGCTGGCGCTTCATGATGTCACTCTCTGCTGCTTCATAGGCTAAGGAGATGGCAGGCACCTGGAAGAGCAGACAGACTGATAATGGTGTGTGTGTGTGTGTGTGCATGCAAGTTTGCTCAAATGCTGCAGGTACTGTATTTTCAATATTCTGTATTTGCATGGGTGTCATCACTGTAGATGTGTGTCTTACCATGTCAGTACCCAGGTCAATGCACAGAATGGTGATGGTCCCAAGAGGAAGAGGAATGTTAACCAAAATGAAGAACAGAAAGGGAGTGATTTCAGGAATGTTGCTTGTCAAGGTGTAAGCGATTGATTTCTTTAGGTTATCAAAGATCAGACGCCCTGCACACATAAAACATATAAAAACACAAACACATTCATTAGAACATTTTCAGGATCACAGTAAATATATATTAAAACAGTAACAACCCCACTCTCCCTCTTCTTTCTCCCTTCTCTTACTCACCCTCTTCCACACCAGTGACAATGGAGGCAAAGTTGTCATCTAGCAGGATCATGTCAGCTGCCTGTTTGGAAACATCTGAGCCTGAGATGCCCATGGCCACACCAATGTCTGCCTTCTTCAAAGCTGGAGAGTCATTTACACCATCGCCAGTCACAGCCACAATGGCACCCTGAGATATACAGAGACATGTTAATACATCCAGAAATAAAACTGACATAAGGAAAAAAAAGTTCATTAAAGCACTCTTATATCTGGGAATGATTGAAAGTAGTTCAGAAAGTTGTCCTGTAAGTTTGTTCATACTTATATAGTAATGTGTAAAAACAAGTACATCCTGTGTAAATTGTTTTTTTGTTTGTTTTTTCATATTTCGACAAGCAAACATTTTATCCTCCTTGAAACCATGCCTATTAATAAATTAATACACGCTATCAAATGACAAATTTTACCTTTTGTAGTCATTTTAACCATTAACAAAAAACAGATCAGTCACATGGAAAAAGTAAGTACACCCCTACATTTGTCACACCTTCAAATCCATAAAATTAGAATCAGGTGTTGACGATTGGGTGCCAGTGATTAGAACCTGCTCAGGGAGTGCAGGTGGAACCTGTCTTATTTATACCCCTCTCATATCTAGTGTTTGGTTTTCCCTTGTTATTGAGGTGTGTGTTGTCATCATGCCAAGATTTAAAGAGTGCTGTAAGGCCTTCAGAATAAAGCTTGTGGATCCCTATGAATCTGGAAAGGGATTTAAAAAAGATCTCCAAATTATTTGAAATTCATTATTCCACTGTACAGAAAACCGTTTAAAATTGTGCAGATTTCAGACGACTTCCAATTTGTCCAGGGCTGGCCAACCCAGCAAATTCAGCCCAAGAGCAGACCGTCTGATGCAAAAAGAAGTCTCCAAGAACCCCAAGATTTGATCACAAGCTCTGCTAGTAAGTATTGCAGAAATTAAAACAAAATCTAAGATAAAACTAAGGCAACCTGAGTAAACACAACATACAGTTCTTTGATAATTTTATTTTTCTTGAAGCAAAAAAGTTATCTAATACCAAGTGGACCTGTGTGAAAATGTATTTGCCCCTGTAGTTACTAATTCTCCAAATCTATGAAACTGCATTCATCATGGGGTTCAGCTGGACTAGACACAACCAGGCCTGATTAGTGCAAACCCTGTTCAATCAAATCAACACTTAAATAGAACTTTTCAACAGCATGAAGTTGGTTAAAATGTCTTACCCAGTAACACACTATGCCAAAATTGAAAGAAATTCCAGAAATGATGAAAAAGAAGGTGACTGAAATACATCAGTCTGGGAAGAGTTACAAAGCTATTTCAAAGGCTCTGGGACTCCAAAGAACCATAGTAAGAGTAAGTGCCATTATCTCCAAATGGAAAAAACTCATGAAGTCACAAAAGAGCCATGGACAACATCAAAGGCACTACAGGCCTCTCTTGCATCAATAAAGGTCACTGTTCATGACTCCACTATCAGAAAGACTCTGGGCAAAAATGGTATTCATGGAAGAGTGGCGAGGTGAAAGCCACTGATAACCCAGAACAATGTCTGAATTTTGCCAAAACACACTTTGATGATCCTTGAACCTTTTGGGAGAATGTTTTGTGGACTGATGAGTCAAACATGGAACTGTTTGGAAGACAGGAGTTCTGTTCATCTGGCTTAAACTAAACACAGAATTCCACAAAAAGAACATCATGCCTACGGTCAAGCATGGTGGTGGAAGTGTGATGGTGTGGGGATGCTTTGCTGCTTCAGGGCCTGGGCAACTTGTAGTAATTGAGGGAAACATGAACTCTGCTCTCTACCAGAAAATCCTAAAGGAGAATGTACGGTCTTCAGTCCCTAAGTTGAAACTCAAGAACAACTGGATTATGCAGAAAGACAATGATCCAAAGCATACGAGTAAATCCAACTCTGAATGGCTCAAAAAAAAAAAAAAAAAAAAAAAAAAACTAAATTAAAGTTTTGCAGTGGCCTAGTCAAAGTCCTGACTTGAACCAATTGAGAAGCTGAGGCAGGACCGTAAACAGGCAGTTTATGCTCAATAACTCACCAGTGTGGCTGAACTAAAGCAGTTCTGCAAAGAGGAGTGGGCCAAAATTCCATCAGTGAAAGACTGACTTCCACTTATCGGAAGCATCCATTTGCAGCTATTGCTGCTGGTTATTGTGGCACAAACAGATTTTAAGTTTATGGGGAAATTAGTTTTTCACATGGGTGGTAATTGTGACATTAGTAAAGTTCTAAACTAAACTAAGGTGTAATTAAAAAATAAAAACCGTATTGTTTGTTAACTCAGGTTGCCTTTGTTTATGTTGTATTTCGTTTGAAGATATAAAACTTTATTATGAGATATACACAAAAACAGAATAATTCAGGATGGGGTAAATACTTTTTCACAGCACTGTATATGTGTGTTTGTGTGTGTACCTGTCTCTGGCAGCCCTCTACAATGATGAGCTTCTGTTGTGGGGAGGTCCTGGCAAAGACAATCTCAGTGTGGTTCCTCAGAATATCGTCCATCTGCTCATGGGTCAGATCCTTCAGATCAGAGCCATGGATCACACATGCTTTTGCATCCCTGATAAACAGCAAAGCACAAATCAAAGTCAGTGTAATAGATCTTTGTTTCGTGTTTTTCCTGCTCCAAACAAATCTGTTGTTCACATTATTAATATGACAAGGTTACATAACTTTGCTAACCATCTAATTCCAGCTGCTCATCAACACTGTAAATAGAGAACGATTACATTCTGTTTGTAGAGTCAGTCATGAATTGTTTTTATTTTAATTGACTAGTAAATTACTTATACACAGCTTATAGTTTCATCCAGAACATCGGCTCTACTTTATTTAGAGGAAATACAACGTTGGGTAACACTTTGCAACAACAGTACACAAACAATCATGCACTAATCCCTGAATTAATACTTACTTAAATATGAACTAATGATGAGTTAAGGCATGCACTTAACTATTAAAGATGCTTGCCATGAAGAGGTTGAATAATTTTGAAACTGGAGAAGTCATTATAAGTTGCATTTTCAGTTGAATTCAGGGAAACCACTTGAAGCATTCGTTGTGTTGAACTATTTCAATTGCTTTTTGTTTAATTTGTTCATTGCAAACAGCTGAAAGTCTGTAAATTTTGACAATAAACCTCATTTGCAGTGGGGGTTGAATAATTATGATTGCAACTGTACATGTTCTGTGCGGTTCGGGCCCAGGGCACTGCTCTTTTTCCCCACAAGGGTGAAATTAATACATTAACATTTATTCATTCAACAGATGCTATTATCTATTACCATTTAAAACCAGTGTTCTATAAGAATATTTTCTGTTTTTTTTAGTCTCAGATTCTCAGAACTGCTGCATTTATTTTGACTGCTTTACTGCGTCTATGTCAATCAGGTCTCCCGGCTTTAAATCGTTATGAACGGTCACCCACTTCTCATGTTTTGGACCACTGCCCCTCAAAATGTCATCATATTCTTTCTTATAGAGCATGTTTGATTTAGTTTACTCCTACATGTTAATTAATAGATTAACTAACAAACATGTACTAACCTACTTAAGGTAGTTGTTATTCACGAATGAATTCATAAGACTCGCGTCATAGTTAAGGATAGTTCTTCATTAGTTCATGTCTGGCTATGTCTTAACTCATCACTATTTCTTAACTCATCACTATTTCATATTTAACTAAATATTAATTCAGGTATTGGTGCATGATTATTCATGTACTGTTAATGTAAAGTGTTACCCAATGTTGTTTTCATGTAAAAGCAATGCTCTAAGGATATGAAGCCCAGTTAAGTGAAGCTAGCAGTGTACTTCTAACAAAAAAAACATTTTAATACAAAAAGGGGATCAAACAGTGCATCAAACAAACAGTTTGTGTGTGGGCTCAATTTGGTGTGTATAGATAATAATGTCAAGTAGTTATTAAATAAGTTGGCTAGAAACAAGCAATGTGAATCAAGTAAATCAAGTAAAAGTCCATAAATGACCACAATGTATGACAATGAAATTAATTTACTAATTATTGTCATCTTTCATGAAAATGAGCAAAATAGGATAATAGAAAAAACAACAATATGCAAATTTGAACTCTAACATAATATTTTATATAAAACATTTATAATATTTTGTGACACCAGCCCTGGAGAACATTGAATATCTTCCTGTAATGCCTAAACAGGTTGGAGATGCTAGTAGTGGGATTGTGGTCCACCTCTCCATGAAGAACATCTACAAATATTATAATAATAATAATAATAATAATAATAATAATTCCTTAGATTTATTTAGTGTTTTTCTAGACACTCAAAGCGCTTTACATTGTATGGGGGGGGGGGTCTCCTCAAACCACCACCAGTGTGTAACATCCACCTGGATGATGTGATGGCAGACATAATGCACCAGAATACCCACCACACTCCAGTTATTGATGGAGAGTGATGTAGCCAGTTCAGTAATGGAGATTATTAAGGGGCCATAATGGATAAGGGCTAATGTGGGAATTTCACCAGGACACCGGGATTTTACCCCAATAGAAACTGTTTATGGCCAGGTCTGAACCTCTCGGTAGAGGCAGTCAAATTTATGCATCCAATATAATGCATAACAGATTCCAAATGCAAACTAGTGTTTCTCATTTTGTGATGATGTCTAACAGCCTCGGAGGATACATGTTTAAATGGTATTTCAACAATTAAGGAGATGGTGTGCAGACAAGACATTATATTATTATGTCAGTAGAAAAGAGTAAATTAAAAACTTTTCAAACATTCATTAAAAAAGAAAAAATATATTGTTAAAGAAAGGAGGATATTAAGTAATAGCTTCACCAATCTGAAAAGTAGCCTATCTGAAATTCCCTGCAGAAGCTGAGCCAAAACCTGTAGAAGAACTGTTACAATGTCTCCAAGATATTTGGAACAACCTACCAGATGATTTCCTTATAAATCTGTACATCAGTCCCTAGAACAACTGATGCAATTTTAATAGCAAAGAGTCTTTAAACCAAATATTAAGTTTTACTTTTACTGCTGTTTTTATTTTTCACAGATTTTTTTCTGTATGTACGCCTAAGACTTTAGCACAGTACTGTATGGTCATAAAGACCATATTTCTCTAGAATATCCTAGCTGGAACTAAATGCCACAGTGTAGATCTTCAGGAACAGACTGGTCCTGTATATAAAAACACTGACTACGTTTACATGGACAGCAGTAATCTAATTATTGACCTTACACTGAGTAAGATAATATTGTGATTAAGGTGTTTACATGAGTCGCTTTTAGAATACTCCTGTCATGTTCCCGTTATACATGTTTTAGAACATAATCAGATTAACAGCCCACGTCATTACGTCACAGCGCCACGCCGTCCCACGTCCCTCCAGAATTTCACGTATGAACATACAGTTCGTCTTTGTTATGGTACCGTATACAGTTTTGGGTGTTTTTATTTATTTATTTATTTATTTTTACGAATGCTTTATTATTATTATTATTATTATTATTATTATTATTATTATTATTATCATTATTATCATCATCATCATTATCATCATCATCATCATCATCATCATCATAATCATTATTAATAATAACGCAGTTAATTATCTGTCATGCTATACGTGCTAATAGACAACTGCTTGAGGCGGTGGGTGTGTCGCAAATCGCGTAGTTACCGTCTATATAGTAGCGGAGATACATGTATTTTTCCCCACTACCGACCTATAGTAGGAAAGTATGCGATTTGGGACACAGCCGAACTCTCTTGTTCGCCATAAAACTGCCGTGTGTGATCGTGTCCTGTCGCAAAATGCGGTGAAAACTCCCACACGACGTTCATAATGTGATTAAGGTGTTTACATGTCACTACTACATGTCCATAATGCGACTAAAACAGGAGTACTCCACCTGTCTTAATTAGATTATAGCTTACTTCGATTATGACCTTAATTAGATTAAGGTAAGTAAAAACTGCTGTTTACATGGTAGTTTCTTAGAGTATGGTCTTAATCGGATTAAGAGTGGATTATTGTTGTCCATGTAAACGCAGCTATTGTGTTAAGCATTTCTACTTCAATACTGAGTGTGGTGTAGTATGCTACATATACTATGTGAAGGGTACAGTACCTGGGGTTAACCTGGCTAACAGGGATATTAAGACGGGCCGCGATATCCTCCACTGTCTCTGTGCCTTCAGAGATGATACCTACTCCCTTGGCAATGGCCTTGGCTGTGATTGGGTGGTCGCCTGTCACCATGATGACTTTAATGCCAGCCGATCTGCATTTGCCCACAGCATCAGGCACCGCAGCACGTGGAGGGTCAATCATAGACATCATACCCACAAAACAAAGATTATCTGTCTGGAAGTTCACATCATCTGTATCAAAAGCAAACCCTTTAGGGTACTGGTCCTCAGGCAAAAACAAATGGCAGAAACCTGCATAGAAAACAGCAAAGAAAAAGACAGTCAATTCAGTGTGAGGTTCTCCCAATAAATCCCCCTTTACACATGCACTGTTCTACAGGGATTCAACCATAGCTAATGCAGATGTTGAAATTCTGGACATGACCTTTCCAAGGTCCTAAAACCACCCAAGGATTAAACGGCAATACTATATTGGGAAAGAGGATAACGCCATGTGGTAGCGGGGTGGGGTCAAGCATCAGTTGTTGATAGATAGAGGGGACTAAACCGGCATTGAGGCATCAAGTGATTGTTCTCACCTGTGTGTTATTATCATAGCCTACTTATATGGTTGTTTTTCCCTGCTATAGAGGCTGCGAACCAGAGAGATCTGGTAGAGCTAACACAACACACGTGTGTGCACACACTTGAAATCTAACTTGTAATTGAGTTCAAATCTGAATGTCAGACGAGCAGTGAATGGCTTGGTCTTTTTGGTTTGTAGTTTTTCAGAAATGTTCTGAAAAACTTTTGCTCTGGATAAAAACAGATAGAAGAAACCTGAAGCTCTGTTAAAATTTGACGTTCTCCAGAGTCCTCCTTTCCTGTCCTAGCAAGAATTCCCCATGTGTTAAAATGCATTTAAGCAGCTGAATATTAGCATACTAAAGATAGATAAAAAAATGCTATCAGAAAGACGATCAGAAATTAATGTTCAGTGTATATTAAAGATAGTGTTGTTACTATGACAACCAATGTAGACCTGCCGAACAACTTCAGTCTGAACAGAAAGTATGAAAGTTATTGTACATGAATAATTTCAATAATTTTATGCAGTTACAGACAGGCTTTATGATATGGGTGTGTCATGTGGACTCAGCCACCATAGTAGCATGACGCCACAGGCCCATGAGTCAACGAGATGGCAGGAGATGTAGAACACTCAGAGAAATAATACTGAATAAGAAACTGACCAGAAGGGAGAATGAGATGCACGTGCCACAAGCTTGTAGAGAATATGACGAGGTGAGAATAGGTGATAGACTTGGGATTCTATCATGGGATGGGTGATTTGAACCACACAGTTCTGTAGCATGTTCCAAAAAAGGGTGTAAGGAATATATATTTAAAAAAAAAAAAAAAAAAAAAATTAATTATAGCAGAAGAGATGAGAGGAGACAGTTTTGGAGGACAGGAAACCAGTCACAAACTGCCAAGTGGATAGATACATATTGTTATATTAGAAAATTATGGCTTTATGTCAGTGGGTTTTATTGCAAATATTGCATCATACACCACTCTGTGACTTTGTTAAAAGGACTCAGATGACGCTCAGTGTCTGTCAGTTATGGAAGGGTGAAACAGAACTACTGACCTTACCATTGTGCCTTTACTTAAGTGGAGATTTCTGGAAAACTCTTCCAACTCCCTTTGATTCACCCAAATCAAACATATCCTGTGCCCCAATACAATTCTGAATTGTTGGCTTTGATATCACTGTCATTGTTACGTTATTGTTCCCTACAGGCGTATTCCTGTTTCTTCATGGTTTGATAATCTCACACTCACCCAGGACTCTCTCTCCCAGTCCTCCCAACTCCAAATAGGCATTCTGGAAGGCCTCCTTCATCTCCTCATCCATAGGCTGCTCTTTACCCTGAACCATGATGGTGGAACAACGTTCCAGAATACGCTCTGGTGCCCCCTTCATTACCAGCAGGTAGGAGTTATCATCTGTCTCCTCTGTCTCATGCACTGAAAGCTGGAAAAGGAATAAACATGCAAAACAGTTACAGTAGAATACCTGGATATCATCATATCAGATATGGTCTTCAATATTATTAACATTTCCACTGATTAAGAAAGACAACACCCTCTACAAGTTTCCTACTCTCCAAAAGCTGCTGAGGTTATGAGGTAAACTCAGCAAAAGTAAATCAATCTTGTGGCAAGTCCTCTAAAGATACTCTAAAAACCATCTGTAGACTGTCATGAACCAACCTATCAGGCAGAACTGCAAATGTTTTTTCCTTTCTAATAGGTTGGATAAATGTATTATATTTTTCAGCAGGTTGTGATTTATTCTTAAAAAGCAGTTTATTTAAAGAAATGAGAGGGACAACAAATGTTCTCAGCTTCTTTCCTTTTATTAGAAAACCAAGTACTAGGCCTTCCAGTTGAGTGAAAATCCCCCAAACCCAAAAAATGCCTTGTAATTAGTGTCTAATTGTCATTCAAATTCTAATAATTGACCCTAAAGCAAATACTCACCTGGTACTTGTTAGTCGAGTTAAAGGGAATCTCAGCCACCTTCTTGTTCTTGTCCCTCAAGGCTTTGACCGAGCCACAGGAGAGCTCGATACACTTCAGCAGAGCTGATTCAGAAGCATCACCGGCAACATCCCTCTTGAGAATTGGCAGAGACTCCTGCCCTGCCTTAAACACTGCCCTATTACAGAGTGATGCCACACGGGCCAGTGACACCCATGTCACAGATGTTTTATCAAAGGATGTTCCTGAAACGAAAGTGGTTTTTAAAATAATGTGTTTTTTTTTTTTCAGCTGCAATCCCTAAACTTAATGCTGTTGATGTGAAATGCCTTTATGTTGCCCTTCTTAATCTATTGTATGTTGTGACACCAGGCCACAGCACCACCCACCAAAACCATCACACATGTCTTGCCTAACAGTGTTTGTTCTATGCCTTTTTTCTAGACTCTGACGATGACCTGCTACCTCTACCCCAGAATTATCATGGGGACCACACAGCTTTTTCCGCTCACCAAGAGCACTCTCACGACACACACCAGCCTACACAGCACATGCATCTTCTTCACTCCAGTTCCCCCACCTGCTTTAATACTGAAATAAATGCCCTTCTGTGGAGTTTTGTCCATTATACCACACTATAAAACATACATGACTTCACTACAGCGTACATGACATAGCTATATAACATAATCTAACAATTTGTCTGCATATCACATATATGGGGTATATCGGTAGAGAAGTTGCAAAATGAAAAAATTCCAATGAAAATGCTGATGTGAATGCAAGTGAGTGGAAAGTAGCTGCTCCCTAATAGCTTTCATTTAGTATTAATAAAGTATTAATGTAGCATTTAGTATTTCTTGTCTCACCGGACTGGTCCTCAGTAGTGTCGGCCTCGTGGATCTGATTATCGAACCACATATGGGCGACAGTCATGCGGTTCTGTGTCAGGGTGCCAGTCTTATCTGAGCAGATGGTGGAAGTGGAACCCAAAGTCTCAACAGCTTCAAGGTTCTTCACCAGGCAATTTTTACGTGCCATGCGTTTAGCTGTAAGGGTCAGACATACCTAAACAGAGAATCAGAGAGCAAGACAGTAGGATAGAGTGAGAGGACCAGGGTGGTGAAGAGACAGGAACAGGATGAAAACCAGACAGAGGAAAAGATAGAAAGTAAAGATTGCAGAAGTTGGAGAGGCAGGAAAAAAGTTTTAGGATGTTAAAGAGAATGTAGAAAAAAATGTGAGAAAAAGAGAGAAAACAAAGAGAATCATTGTTAGTGAAATTCCATCAGACATTTTACTGACACATTGCATTCCAGTGCACTTGCAGATCATTCAAGATTGAAGCCCATCAAAAGCAAAAGCAAAGCACAGGTGCAGCACAGCTACAGCTCGAGCACATTCTGGATTTGTAGCACAGTGAGCAAGCACAGCTAAGCCAAGCAACAACGACAGCCCGCAACTTCAAGAGTGTCAAAGCTCTCATAAATCAGCCAGTGCAAGCAAACTACATCTCCCAGAGTGTAATACTTTTTCAGCTTTTCACACTGGCCTAGGCCTTCAACAGTGAGAGTCTGAAACATGAGGACAAGAGAAAAAGAGAAAACACAGAGACAGCGATAGAGTCATAGTCATGAATAGTTACAGAAAGAGAGGAATGAAGATGGTACAAAGCCACAAAAGACATAAGAGTCACAGAGCTGTCACAGACACACACACACACACACACTGTCACAGAAAGACTAGGACAGGAACAGGACATTCACCAACACCAAGGAATAAAAAAACACTGATTCTACAAAAGCAATTTTACAAAGAGCAGTTGTTGGAAAGAACTACAAAGACTTGCTCATTAAAACAGAGAGTAGAAAACATGTTTCGCACACACGCACACACGCACGCACCAACATTGCTAAGAAAATCCTAGCAGGCAGAGGAAAAACACGATTTGATCACAAAAAACTTGTGTTGGTGGACAAGACCGCTTATATAATAAAGGCGGAACACTAGTAACTGGTTCTATGAATACCAGAGGCAGTGAGAATCACCTGGATAACCTATGTCCCTATGTCAGGACGAGCAAACCAATCTTATATTTGACCAGAAAGGTGTTTGTAGATGACCACACTCATGCCACTGGGAGAGATGGTGTTAACCATGTAGAACATGGAGAAGGTTTGAAGTAACACTCAGCAGCACAGTCTTTCTATAGCAGCCTGCTTCTAAATAATGAGGACATGACACTCCTGATAGAGTGACATCACAGGAGGGGGTGTGCTTTCGGCTTGCCTGTAGACCAGGGGTTCCCTAACGTTTTGGGCAAACGATCACAAAGGGATATTTTCTCTGACCTCAAGCCTTGACTATCCTACTTTTTTATTCCAGATATATATGTTACTACTGTAACATTTGAACATTTTATTATGTCAGTAACATGCATAAAGTAAGGTCCACAAGTATTTGGACAGTGACACATTTTTCCATAATTTTGCCTCTGTACACACTAGATTTGAAAAGACACAATCAAGATGCGATTGAAGTGTAGACTTTCAGATTTAATTCATTGCATTCACTGTTCAGGAATTACAGCCTTTTTTTTTTTTTTTTTTTACAGCAGCTCCATTTTCACAGAATCAAAATTAATTGGATAATTGACTGATAAGCAGTTTAATACCTCAAGATGCAAACCACACACAAGAACAGAAAGGCCAGATTAGACATTGCTAGAAAACATCTAAAAAAAAACATTTTTTAAACCCTGTGCAGTTCTGAAACAAGATTCTTTGGGCAGATGAAACCAAGATGAACCTGTAACAGAATGATTGGAAGAGAAGAGTATAGAGAATGAAACAAAAGGCTTATGTTCCAAAGCATATCACATCATCTGTCAAACATGGTGGAGACAGTGTTATGGCATGGGCATCTATGGCTGCCAATGGAACTGTGTCACAGGTGTTTATTGATGATGGGACTGCTGATACAAGCAGCAGGATGAATTCTGAAGTGTGTAGAGATATACTTAATGCTCAGATTCAGTGAAATGCTGCAAAACCGATTCACAGTACAGCGTTTCACAGTACAGAGTGATGGGAACATAAAAATATGCATCACACAGATCCAATGGTGTGAACCAGTCTTGTGGATTCACAGAAAGAAATAACAATCTTAATAAACTTTTAGGAACTAACTCAGTCCTCTCAAATCTAGAATCGGACATGGTGTAAAAGGGGGGGCTAGGGACCTGAGCATGTGTCAATTTAGGGATCTCACAAGGCCAGTGATACGTATGTGGGCACCTAGCTGATGAGCACAGCTGTGCCAAAATGAGGGTGCCATGTGGTGAGGCCATTTAGCTGCACTGGTTTCTAGTTTCAGAGACATGACCTTCTCCATGATTGACCTTGGTACATAGAGTAGGTTTAACAGGGTTGATTTACACATGTGTAACAGCACAGACTATGCCAACCACATGTGGTGGCATCCACAGCCAGGACTCACAGCAAGATTAAATGTCACAGAGGTCGTGATAGCTGCAGGTGTTGAAATATTCAGGCGATTCTCACTGTGCATGGCAGTTAGGAGAGGTGATAGAACTGATATTTTCAATCTTTAGAAATGTCTGAATTTATAAGCAATTAACTGAGTATATAAGCTTAGTTTTTACAATTGTTACAAAATTAATTAAATGCATGTACAGTTAAACATAATAAACTATCTAAAATCTAGTGAAAGATATGCACAGTTTATTAATTGTTAATAGTAATATTAATAGTTTTTTTAATGAAAAGGCAGAAAAGCATCATTTTCAGGTGGCTGTAGCAAGGGGCAAAAACTGTATAAATGCTATGGCTAAACTGTAGATGTTGGCACCTCTGCACACACACACACACACACACACACACACACACACACACACACACACACACACAGCTTGACACATAGCACAATATGTATAATTGCTACCACCCACACCATCACAAAGCGGCTGAACATAGAAGTCACACGTTCACACACAGACACACACACACAAATGTCTGAGGTATCCAAATAAGAAAATTAAGAGACTCTTACAGTGACAGTGGCTAGGAGTCCTTCAGGCACATTTGCCACAATGATGCCAATGAGGAAGATGACAGCCTCTAACCAGGTGTAGCCTAAGACGATGGACAGGATGAAAAAGGTGAGTCCCAGGAAAACTGCCACGCCTGTGATGATGTGGATGAAGTGCTCAATCTCTTTGGCGATGGGGGTCTTGCCCGTCTCAAGGCCGGAGGTCAGTGTGGCAATGCGACCCATGACCGTTCGATCACCAGTGCACACCACAATACCGCGCGCCGTACCTGTGTAACAGAAAGCAACAGAACACTGAAACTTGTCTTAAGTGTTCTTATGTTAGTGATTATGTGCTGCATTTACACACTGGATATTCCAGCAGGTCTGCTATAAAAAAATAAGATGCTTTGAAACAGCCACTGTAATCATCTCATTTTCTCTCATAAAAATAGTAGATCTTGGGTTGGCGAGCCAAGTAATTATTTAGTAATTATTAGTATGACTAAATACTTAATATTAATAATAAGTATCTTATTCACTAACATCATACCTATACACACAGTTTCACATGCAAAGAAATGCTGTAGAGCAAAGATGCCTTCAAAAATACGGAAATTAAATGTTTCTACTTTAAAAAAAAATACTAGAGCAGTAAACAGTAATAAATGAAGCAAAGGCAGTATTTGGTGTGATGGCTTTAAAAAAAAAAGATTGTAGTGTCAGGTACAATGTGTCCAGTTTTATAAGGAAATTAACAGTTCTTCTGGAGACTTTGACTGCCGTACTCGCTTCTTATTTCTACAGCGAAACCCAGCAGCCTTCATTATGTTTTTTGTCTGAAAAATAATCTTACATAATATTGTCATGTAATATCAGAGAAGGAACTCTGGACTACAGTTCCCAGCAGCCACTGCACCTTACTGCATCATGTCACGGTCACATGGCCACCTGCACCTGAATCACATTCACTTAACGGGCACCCTATGTGTATATAGCCACAGTTTGCACTGCACTCAAAGTATTGCGTTGCTGTCGGTTCTGTCTTTGTGTTCATGGTTTTTGTTAATGTTTGATTCTTCCCTTAGTGTTTTGCTTCCTGTTTAAAGTTCTTGTTTTGAGTTTTGTTTTGGGTCTTCATTAAAACTGAAAATCCGCACTTGCATCCGTCTCCGCCTCCAAATCGTGACAAATATGCTGCTTTCATTACTGACATACAAACATTGTCATTTTTCATTTCATTTTGTACTGGAAAAGTAATGTTTGGAAATCTAAAACGTTTTTGTACTGATTCTATAATGCAGAAATCATCAAATAAAATCTATAGCAAAGTTTGTGCAAACTGTATTTACAATTCCGTTTCCTATTTGTGTACACATAAACTGTGACATAATTCAAACGAAAATGCAAATCTCATATTACCATTTGCATTTTCATTTACATTAATGTACAGTGCCAAATTTCAAATGGAAACGCAAAGTCCATTTGCAATTGCATTTCCTGTCTGCTACAAGTTATGATCCTGTCATATCGAAATAGCAATAGAAATGACCCCGTTTGCTATTTCATTTCCTCAGTGTCCAAATACAAACACGCCCCTAGTGTATTCCCACCTCCAACACTGATTAGCCGGTTTCTGTGCAAGGCATTGTAAATGCAAATGCAAAGGTATTTGCGATTCCGTTTGAATTTTGGCAGGCTCCATAAGCGACCCGAGGAAGTGAAACGCCTTAATTGCTATTGCTATTTCGATATGACAGGGTCATAATTCGTAACTTTGCATTTCCATTTGAAATTTGGCAGGCAATACAGGTTCGTGTAAATGAAAAATACAAACGGTAATACGCGATTTGCACTTTCATTTGAATGATGTCACAATTTGTGCGTCCACAAATAGGGAACACAAATACAAATACTAATATTATATATATATATATATATATATATATATATATATATATATATATATATATATATATATATATATATATATATATATATATATATATATATATATATATATATATATATATATATATAGAGAGAGAGAGAGAGAGAGACAGAGAGAGTGAGAGAGAGACCTATGTACCCCATTTATCCAACTACTGTGTTCAGTAGTTCAGTTCTATTTATTTCTAGAGTTTGTATTGCTGACAGCATCTCAAATAGCTCATACCCAAAGTCATTTTGGGTAAAGCAACTGCTAAGTCAGTAAAGGTAAATGTAAACCACTAACCATGTTGTACAGTCTATTCTGGAACAGTCCCCAATTAGCTATATTTTATATTGGTTATAAATGCAGTTTCACAACATTTTATACAGCTGAAACAACTTATTGTTGCCACCTCACAGCTCCAGGATCCCAGATTTGATCTCGAGTTCAGCTTACTGTCTGTGTGGAGTTTCTGCGTATGTCATCCCTGTGTCCGCATAGGTTTTTTGCTAGGTTCTCCCACTTCCCAGTAAATGCCAGTAGATGGATGTGGATTGGCTAAGATATTTTGCTTCTAAGTTTGAATGTGTATGGACATGCTGCATTGCAATGGACTGGCATCATGCCCAGTGTTCCCAGGATAGACTCCAGGTCTACTGCGACCCTAACCAGTATACACCGATCAGCCATAACATTAAAACCACCAGCCTAATATAGTGTCGGTCCCTCTTGTGCTACCAAAAAAAAACTCTGACCCGTCAAGGCATGGACTCCACAAGACCTCTGAAGGTGTGCTGTGTTATGTGGCACCAAGATGTTAGCAGCAGATCCTTTAAGTCCTGTAAATTACGAGGTGTTACCAGTTCACTAGTTGTCCTTCCAACGCATACCAGGAACACTCCACAAGACCTGCAGTTTTGGAGTCGCTCTGACCCAGCCATCACAATTTGGCCCTTGTCAAAGTCACTCAGATACTTATGCTTGCCCATTTTTCCTGCTTCCAACACATCAACTTGGAGAACTGACCGTTCACTTGCCGGCTAATATATCCCACCCCTTGACATTGTACCGAGACAATCAAATGTTATTCATGTTACCAGGCAGTGGTTTTAATGTTATGACTGATGGGTATAAAGCAGTTACTGAATTCTCTCTAACCACTTTTGGGCTCATTTCCTTAGAAGTTACCTTCCCGCTCTTCAGTGTAGACAGAAGTGGTGCACTGACAACCCTAACCTCCAACTTAACACTGTTGTTCTAATTCTTGATCCTCAGCTTCCACGATCCTTGTGGCCAATGGGTAAAGTAATTTCCCTCCATTCCAGCAAGGATGGTTGTTGTAGGGTTGCTGATGTCAAGAACAAGTAAAGGACAGAAGGTTCACTAGGCCAGTTGCTCACCTTATCCCTCTCCCAGGTTTACGCGATCCCCCATGCTCTCCTATACCTAACAAATTTGCATAAATACATGCTTGAATTTACAATAAATATTCTGAAACCTGACTTGACTAGAGTGGATCTGTTCTCACCAACAGTCCCACTGGTTTCAAGTCAGCTGCCTACTCACTCCTGACCTCTCTCTCCTTTTCAGATGGTAATGAATTTTATTATTAACTACTTGGTCTAATTAATGAAGTACACTGTGGCACACACTACGTCATGTCATTAAAAGTGAAATTACATTTGAAGGAAAATGGCAGAAACCATTACAACAGACAAAATGGTGAAACCCAAGTCATTAAGGTGTGCGGACTAGGATCCCACAGGACAAAATAAAAGAGGATGTTTTTCATGCACTTATCAGTCAAAATTGTGTACTGCAATAAGTGCTAACAGAGGCCCATTGGAGCGGTTATCACTTTACTTAATCTTCGCTCTGTAATTGTTCTGTTTGTGACTGAAGGAGGGGCCACTTTTTAAAATCCATTTGAACATAAGTTATCAGAATGAACGCTGTCAACTTTTTAATTCATAGTTTTCCCTGATTAGAATGTTATTACCAAAATTAATCTGCACCGCTATCTAGATACTGCATACTACATAACTTGGTAGGATGTTAATCTGTCATTGAAGGCCAATTATCAGTGTCCAGAAACCATAACACAATAATTCAACACATTTAGTCAACAAGTAAGACACAGACACCAACATGTCTAGTCCTTGTTACAAATTTGTCCCTTAAAACAAACAGGAAAGGAAGCTATTGAAGAAAAACTATTTCAGACA
The DNA here is from genome assembly GCF_001660625.3 of Ictalurus punctatus. Classification (NCBI taxonomy): domain Eukaryota; kingdom Metazoa; phylum Chordata; class Actinopteri; order Siluriformes; family Ictaluridae; genus Ictalurus; species Ictalurus punctatus. The sequence goes on along the minus strand of NC_030427.2, from coordinate 17,132,385 downwards.
TTTGAGCTTGCTGAGACCTTGAGCCATTCCAAAATCAAATCAGTTCATCTGCTGCTTACAATGATAACTTCACATAAATCCTACAAACATTCAACCCGTGAAATATCGCAGTAATGATAATCTTGAACAGAAGTACAGACAGGCAGATGGACAACCTGGCTCATTCTCATTAAACCTACTTTTAAAAATAATGGGTGTTATTCTTCAAAAAGATATGTGCTACAGTGATTGACAATAAGGAATATTTTAAATAAATTCCAACATATTGTCATTCATGAAAGAAAAAAAAACATTACTTTCATCAGTCCCTAGAAACTACCTTTAAACTTGCCCTTTTCGTGCCTGGGGTATAAACATGGTGGTGCACATGTGTAAAATCTCTTCTTTTTTATGCATTTACTGTGTAGCAATTGGGTTTAATTTGTTTAAAAGACATATGTTTGAAAGGCAGTGAAAATGACATTTTGAGCAACTGATGAACGACAACATGCAGAGGAAATGAGGGAGCTTGTTGTCATGACAACACTTTCTCATCATCCATTTCATGGCAGAATGAAAACAAAACCACAGCATGAAGCAGAGTTGCGTGAAAAGATTAAAGGAAAGCATCCAGAAGATGGAACAGTGAGGCGGTTGCTAGGACAACTGTACCTTCAACGCAGTTGGTTGAGAAAAAGGCAATGTTGCGGGTCTCCAGGGGGTTGTCATGGGTGCAGTCAGGTGACCTGGTCTGAGGCTCTGATTCACCAGTCAGTGAGGAGTTGTCAACCTGAAATTTTAAAAAACCATACAAATAAAATCATGTGTATTGACTTCACAAACAGGCAGTTTAACAGCAATATTATTGGGGGGAAAATTGTAAGCCCACTACCAAAGGCTTCCTAGTTTTGAAAGGCTAAAGTGTGTTTGTGTGTGATGTAACTAAATACATTATTCAGATTGAAAAGATACTGCATCCTAAACAAACACCAATACAGATATGAATAATAGCCAGAGTATTGTTCTTGGTTTTTTTGGGAAGGATGGCCAGGTTTCAGCAAAATTCCAACCCTAACTCAACTCATAAACCAAACAAAAAGACTTCAAATTAGACCAACATTTTTAGGTATAGGAAAAGACGTAAGATTTTTTTCTTCTATTTTGTGTTTTTGTTGGAATAGCGGTGTGCATTTCTGATTTGCACTTTATATGTTATGTTATTAATCTGTAATATGTGGCAATTACACGAGAAACCTGGCAGCCCTTCTCATGGAACTTACAAAAAAAAGCGCAAACTCATGAACATTATATAAATAGGAGATGCAATATTCTCATGAAAATGACATTATAATGAAATGTCACATGAAAGACCCCATCAGCAGCACTGCATCCAGACCACACCCATTTATGGGTGCACTAAACAGCACTAGACAGATACAGATGATAATGGTATTGTGTCACACCCCTAGTGTGTGTGTGTGTGTGTGTGTGTGTGTGTGTGTGTGTGTGTGTGTGTGTGTGTGTGTGTGTGTGTTTACCTTGCAACCATGAGCGGAGATGACCCTTAGGTCAGCAGGGATCCTGTCTCCTCCTTTCACCTCCACCAAATCTCCAGCTACCACCTCCTCAGCATTAATCTGCAGCTTTTCACCCTCACGGATTACTAATGCTTGCTATGTCACACACACACACATACACAGAGAGACAGAGTCAGAATGGAAATTTCATTTATACATATAATAACTGAATTATTGTAAATCACAGAGAATGGAATTGAGCTTTTATTGAAAACAAAAAATAATAATAACTTTGCATTTTTAGCAACTGGTTGTCAATACCTGGGGCACCATATTTTTGAAGGACTCCATGATCTTTGAGCTCTTAGCATCCTGGAAGTAGGAGAAGCAGCCGGTAATGATGACCACCGCAGATAACACGATGCCCAGGTACAACTGACAAAGGGACAAGCAAATACAAATTAGGAAGGTTAAATGCATAAGAAAATGTCATTATTTTGAGGTACGGTTCAACCATTCCAACAATTTCCTGTCTTTCTATACAGCTTTGCGTTTTTCAGAGAATGCAGTGACACCAAGTGCAAGAGGCTCCCCAGCACTAAGATATTATAAATTCTTGTCCTTATCCATAAACACCCTTACTCTTCTCTATTCCTCTCTAGCCTCCCCAAATGCTTCTATCTCCTGCCCCAACTAATCTGTGTTCGTATCCTCACGTTGTCTCCAGCTGGTTCGTCTTCTGTGGCCGCCTGGATGGCATAGGCCAGGAAGCAGAGGATGGCTCCAATCCACAGCAGGATAGAGAATCCACCAAAGAGCTGGCGGCAAAACTTAACCCACTCTGGGGTAGTGGGTGGAGGAGTGAGTGCGTTTGGACCATCCCGGATCAGATACTCAGCTGCTTTAGCATTAGTTAGACCCTGGAGAGAAAACAAGAGAGTGTGAGACCTGTATCACTATGTATCTTTTACTAAATCTGTTCTTACAATGCATTACAATAATTACCATCCTGTCTCGTAGCTTTCATTAATAATAATTTAACATCATAGGCATCAAAAGATTTATCATATATCCATCCACACTGTACACACTCAATAAAAATACACTCATCAGCCATGAAGATGACTACAGTCACTTGCAAGGATGTACTCGGAGGATAGAAATTCACTACTGCCAGATATTTTTTCTGCTTTATTATTTACCGCACCATGACCCGGCCCCCTTAAACAGTGCGTTTTGATTTTCTCTTCTGTTGGAGAGTCCAGCACAGTGATTTGTTTTCAGAGCTTGTCAACCAAATAAGCCTTGCCCCTAGTTTACAGTGATGTCATGGCACATGTCTTAAGTACAGTAAAATCCATCCATCCATCTTCTATACCGCTTATCCTTTTCAGGGACACGGGGAACCTGGAGCCTATCCCAGGGAGCATCGGGCACAAGGCGGGGTAGGGCACACAATCACACACACACACTCACTCATACTCTACGGACACTTTGGACATGCCAATCAACCTACCACGCACGTCTTTGGACTGGGGGAGGAAACCGGAGTACCCGGAGGAAACCCCCGCAGCACGGGGAGAACATGCAAACTCCGCACACACAGAATCGAACCCCCAACCCTGGCGGTGTGAGGCAAACGTGCTAACCACTACACCACCAAAGTTTACGCGGGTAAAAGAGCATTACTAATGGCTAAAAAATTTAAGCGATTGTTTTACATAATATTTTTGTTACATTTTCCAATTTTCCTCATATGTAACACATACAGCTGTGGCTCTACAAATTCTCTGAACGATAAAAATCCTGCTGCTGTTACACTTCAGGGTCGTAGTGGCATAACACTGAACATGAGCAATAATGTGTATCAATACCAGAAAAGGATTGTGAATTATAGGCACTGCACATGGGTTTTTATTTTTGCTGTTACATGTATGTAGGTTTTGCTTGGTCTCCCATGCTTTAGGCAGCTAGAATGAGTAAATGAGGGAATAAGAAAAGGTGTAAATAAAGGATCTATAAAACCTACCTGCACAATATCAGTGTTGAACTTTTGGCATACTTCCTCAATGGACATCTTATGCTCCGTCTAACATACAGAAAGCAGCATGAGAGTGAGAAATATTATAGACAGAGTGAGTGGGAGAAAGAAAGAGAGGATATTTAGGAAGGTATTAATCACACTGAGGATATCACTTTGTATCAAACAGTGACAGAAGGACTTTAGTATACTTGTTGATTTTGCAGCCCCGATATTCAAGCACCAATTTAGCACTGGTATTCTCAAGTCTGCTCCTATCTCCATTTAAGTGCCACACTTTCTACACTGAACTAGTCGTTTTGGCTTCCTCCTTACTTTTATAGATTTTGTTTCTTGTTCTTATTCTTGTTAAATTACATGTAAGGAAGCACAGAGCAAAACACAACTGGATGTGACCACAAAATGTGCCCATTAACGCACCTGAAATTAATCTTTACATAAGTAACGCTGTAATACATAACACAAACCATGCCTGGGACTGCCTACTCAATGCAGTCTACGGTGCAATTAAAAGCCCGGAAATTGTCAACTGTAAAGCTATCAAAAAGATTCAGTAATCTACTGTAGATAATGTGTTAAATTAAATAAATTAAGTTCCTATTAAATAAAGAACACATGAACAATGTCTAAGTCAACAATATACCTAATATACCCTTTGCTTAGTAACTGGTTTTAAAAGACAGTTATATACAGAACAAGCTACTTAACTAAAAAAAAAAAAAAAAGTGATGATTTATTTTTCATGTGTTTGACTGCAGTTCCTGTAACATTTGTAAAATCGGCATTAAAAGGCCCGTTTAACGTACGTGTTACTGACATAGGTGAACACACTATACGGCCAAAAGTTTGTGGACACCTGCCCATCACACCCATATGTGCTTGTTGAACATCCCAGATTTATTCCCCTTTTGCTGTTATAATAAGCTCCACTCTTTCTGCTGATAAGGCTTTCAATTAGATTTTGGGGCGTGGCTGTGGGGATCTGTGTTCATTCAGCTACAAGAGCATTAGTGAGGTTGAGGTCAGGCGCTGATATTGGATGAGGAGGCTCCAGTTCCAGTTCATCCCAAAGGTGTTCAGTGGGGTTGAGGTCAGGACTCTGTGCAGGACACTTGAGTTCTTCCACCTTCTTCAAACCTTAACACGCCATGTCTTCATGGAGATCACTTTGTGCACTTTATGTCATGCTGGAACAGCTTTGGGAATCTTAGTTCTAGTGAAGGGAAACTGTAATGCTACAGCATACAAATACATTCTGTACAATTGTGCGCTTCTGACTTTGTGGCAACAGTTTGGGGAAGAACCACATATGGGTGTGATGATCAGGGTGCACATACTTTTGACCATATAGTTTATTTAGCCCAAGTTTTAGTACAGCAGATGTACTATGTAATTAGTCACATTCTTACTACCCCAGCTTTTTTGGCACGGTCATCACTCAAATGCGTATATAAGGAGTTTTTGCCGCATACACAGTGCTTTATCTGTGCTTTTAGGTTTACATGCTGGTTTTGTACATAACATGTTGAATGCAGTCTAGTTACTTAAGTTAAGGTTAGAGTTTGGTTTATTATAATTCACCAGGTGTGTTTTGGTCTTACCAGTGGCACCTCTTTCTTCAGGTCATCAAGATCTTTCCCTCCCTTCTTCTTGGGAGACTCCTTCTCAACATTGTCATTGTCCTTCGTGGTTGCCACGCGGTAGCTGTCTGACCGCCCATACTACAGGGAAACGTAAAGAAAAAGTAGAATGAGTCCAGTTCATTCAGCAAAACATTATCCGGGACCACTGACCTAACAAAACGAGCTAGTATGTACAAGCCAACCATCATTCTTCTTAAGATTCCCGAGGTTACAACCTTTTTGATGTTACCCTAAAACATTACATAATGAATCACTTCTTCTAATTCATTCTGCTGTGTGTTTAATCCACGCAGTGCTGATGATTCCATCTATTTACCATTCATTCTATATTTATACTGCTGAACGTAAAGAAAAAAACTTGTATATGCAGTACTTTTTATGTTCATGCTTTTTTTATGTATAGGCCACACATCAATTAGCCCTGGGGTAGAGTACGTACAGTATGTTCCACTTTAATTTCATACTCACTCTTGTTCTCACCAAAAACATCTTTCCTATAACCCTGCCTACATTTCACACACACACACACACACACACACACACACACACACCACTCCCTTTGTCAGCTGTCCTCCCCCGCATGTAATATCACTGCACCCCATTTCGCTCTCTCTCTCTCTCTCTCTCTCTCCCTCCCTCCCTCCCTCCCTCTCTCCCTCTCTCTCTCTCTCTCTCTCTCTCTCTCTCTCTCTCTCTCTCACACACACACGTTGATGATCTCATCTGTGCTAATGAATTGAGGAGGCAGGCTCATGGTTTCACGAGATCACACGAGGACTCCTGACTGTGTCTGTGAAACGCTGTGAAATCTGTGAAACACTTCATAAACATGCAAAGATTCTTTCACAGTGCTCTAGTGGGGGAAACACCTAACCACTGTTCCTACATGTTCCTATTTTATAGACTGTTAAAAAGACGTGGGAGGATTTTTATTTATTAAGCAAGACTGCCAGCAGGTTTTACCTGAACAAAACCTGCTTATCATACACAGTCAAAACAAGCTATTTTGATGAAGTTATTTAAATATATCTGTTGGGAAACGGTTTTATGGTCTGATGCAATCCTATGTCCTGGTCTTAATGTCTGAATATCATGATCGATATCATAAACTTCTATAAATAAAACCACAAAACCATTTCTATTAGTCCATGTTTACAGTATTTGTGTGTGTGTGTGGGAGAGACAGAAACTAAAGGTAATCTCACCATCTGTCAAGACCTTGCCTGATCCTAGCTGTAAGTGTACAACTACAGTTGGATTAACCCAGTGTGAAAGTTGTTTTGAACCTAATTGTCTGATTAACCCATTTTTAAAATACGTATATTATTTAGATGAGTGTATTAAAAAGCCAATACTCTACAGATTTGTTTCTGTTTGTATGATAAAATCCCACAAAACCCAAAGAGGATAAGACAAAAGCATTCAAGTCCAAATAATTCAAACAGCACAGCGAAGCCAGAGCAAGAAATTCTAACCAGAATTCTTTCAAAAGAGTCACAACTCTTTTTTTTTTTTTGAGCACGTCAGAATGAAGATGCTGTTGTCCATTAAGGCCAAGGATGAATTTTGTTTATGAATGGTGCATTGCGGGATGCATCTTACATGAGACCTGGCAAATCTGCAGCACGCTCAGATAACACGGTGTACAGCAAGCAGGTGAAAAACAGATTATAAACTCAAAACCCAATCTAATTTACTTTCAGAACAATGCTGATACAGTGTGCTTAAATGTTTTTGTTAAAATAAACATTACGCACAATCATTTTCCACAGAAAAAAAAGGAGAAACTATCTCTGTCCTAACAATAACATCATTTCCATTAAAATGACTTTTCAGAATAATATATTCATATATGTGCCAACATCATTGATGTCCTTAACCCTTTAATGCATTACTGATGAAATCCTGATCAAGGCATAAAAAAAATTAATAATTTCACCTTCATTTACTTTTACATACATTTTTCAAAAAAGTTACTGAAGTGTTCAGTGGACTGGATGCTTTCAAAATTTTTGAATTAGTGTCCACTCTAGTAGCTGTTATGCAGTTATTCTATTGAAATCCCTGATATAGCCAGAAAATGGCTTTTGAATAGCTGTCCACTGCAGTGACCACTATGCATGAAAGGGTTAAGGAACATATGAAATAAAAGCAAACAAATTCTCATAATTGAAAAAAATTAGTTCATTAATATAAATTTTTAACATCAGTCCTCAGTTTGCATTTAATCATGACCATCAAAAAATGGTCCCAGTTTAGCAAATAAATTGATTGTTTGGAATACTGAGTAGTTCACATGCTGATGAGAAAGGGTAGGTGTCCTTCATTGTCTTTTATTGCTGCACATTTTATAAATGGAAATACATTTTGGCTGGGATGATTGGTTTTCCATAAAATAACCAATTATCACAGCCTGTATGAATGTAAGTATTCCCCTAAAACCCACTAAAAGATAGAAAATGTCAATGTAGTGTATAGAAAAATGTTCTCTTACATTACTTATTACACCGTTTTTACAGTCCATGATTTTAACCTATGGGCGCTGCTTGTGCAGCTAATATGACACAACAACAGCTTCCCACTGTAAGGACTTGAAAGCTCCGAACACTCAGTTTAAATGAAAACTCATCCAGTCTGGCTATCTAACAAGATGACTTACTGACTAACCGTGCCATCATGATATCATGACATTATATGACCAAGCTCTACAGCTTTGTCTAAGACAAGTCCTCTCATGATAAAAAAGGGTTTACATTTTGACAAGTCAAAGACATCTAAATCATACCATAATCATAACGTGAAGCTTCACAAATCCCAAATGATAGCAATATCTCTTAATTCTTTTATATCTAGCCAAAATGATATTTTCAGATATCTAAATGATAAATAATGTGCCTTACATAAAGCATTCCAACTGGGTCTTGTAAACTGAAGCCTGCAGAATTTGAGTAGGCTATAATGGCACAGGCTATTAACAATTTCCGTCATGCACAGCCAGCATTGAAAACTCCATTAAAAATAAAAATGCTTGACTGTGATTCAGACACCGTGGTTCACCCGATATCACTGCTACGCAGTTCTCCTTGCAACAGCATTCATCAGGATCAAGCAACATGAAAAACATCTTTTTTTTTCTACAATCAGAACAATCATTTAAGGGTGTTTTTTCATTCAAGGACGCTTTTCTCTACCTGGACCATATGTGAATGCTCCAAATGAACTACTACAAGAGACTACTTTAGTACACTAGCTTTAGCACAATAGCTTATATTAACATATTCATACTAAAAGCCACAAAACTTTCATTTTGATTTCATGGGGACTCGAAGCTTCATAAAAGCTGAAGAACCCTTTATTTGTCATGTATACATTACAGTTCTGTGAAATCCTTTTCTTTGCATATCAAAGCTTATTAGGAAGCTAGGATCGGAGCGCAGGGTCAAGCAAGTGAGTCAAGTGTGAATGCAAATAGAACTTGGTTCTCTTTCTCTCAACAACCTTTTAGTGAACTGAGTTTGGCTCTTTTAAATTCGGCAATATGTGAAAATACCCTAAGATATCTACAAACGCTGGCTGACTAGTATCATTCATGATATCCGAAATACAAGAACCGTATCTACAACTTAGGTTCGGATAGTCAGAAATGAAATGCAGAAATCTTGGGCTGGAGCTTTCATACAACTCAACTGCAATTGTGACGTCATTATTACTAGTCAAAATTTAATTATAGAGAACTTAAATGAACATTTTCTGTATCTGGAAGTGACCTGCATCTTTGCAAGGATGTAAGGTATATCTGGTCACAGAACGCAAATGCCACCATAATTCGGCAACTATTTATGCACCTTTGCACAGAGCTTGTTGTCATAGTGTCTTTTAACTTGATCTGTAGTCACGTCCTTTATTTTCTGTGAGCCTCCTGATTGGCTTCCCTCCCTAGTGCGTCAGAGCCGGAATTTCCTTCCCTCGACTGAGCGCCTGCTTTAGTACGCTGTGCCAGCTCTCCATCCTCTGATTCCTACAGAGTGAACCCACCTGAAGGTCACAACATCTCCACCCCCCCCCCCCCCTTCTTCTACCTTCTCCCTCTTTCTCTGTTTCATTCATACAATAATAATAATAATAATAATAATAAATCTGAGGCGTATCTACCTGACCTTCAGCAGTACCTGACACATGCTTTGGTCGGTTTGACTTAATTAACGATGACAACATTTTTAGAAACACCCACACATTTGCATAATCAGTAGACTACATTTGCCCAACCCAGTGGATTGGATATTTGATAAGGCTTGGATATTACTGAAGGAGTCCTATGGTTAGGAAACGCAGGCCTGTGTTGTACACAACCCCCTGAATCAGTCATGAAGTGGAAACTGGTGGAGCATCCATCTTGAAGCACCTCTTTCCCTTTTACAGTGGCGTCACAAATCCAGTGTGCAGAATGTATAAATTTGGAAAGTTCTCCAAAGAAAGCGGTGTGTCAGATATTTCCAACCTTAGGAATTTGTTCATATCCTGGACAGTATTGCACCATGGTTTTGTTTATTTCTTTTTTCTTCCAGACACTAGGAGAGTCTAGAAAATGAAATCATGAATTCTGGTGTTCATATGTACCACTAAATGCACACACACTGATGTTGCCAGATATAGCGGATTAACCCTGCGACTCTTCTACACACATATATGTGGTGGAAAATGGGCGTCGGTGACTGCTCTTATTTACGCCTGTTTACAAGGCGAGGCTGTGCCAGCTGTTGCGTATAAATGATGCTTCAGCTTCTAAAAGATGTCGGAGAGCCTGGAGAACCGTGAAAACGCGATTAGTTTCCGGTTTTTTCCCCCTGGTTTATCCGCATCACGACGCAACAGTACAAACCGTCACATTTCAGACAGGTTTGACGCAATCAGGCGGAGGCATCTTGAAACATGCGCATTTTTTTTCTTTTTTTCATTCCAAAACGTCATGTTTCCGCAATAAACAGTATTTTGATTAGTAGTGCGTTACCTGTACTACCCAATACTAGTGTTTCATTCTCTGCATGGTAACCTGGGATATTCGAGAGGTTACGTTTGTCTTTTTCCATGGAGGTAAGAAAAGGGCGTGGAAGAGCCTAGACATCAGAATGACTCAGAAATTACGGTGAAGTAAAACATGCGAGTGTGCGTCTAGAGAAAGAAGAGGTGGCGAGAAAATCTTACCCCCATTTCAGCGGTGATCAAACGGCGTTTATTTTCAGTCGATCAGAAATAAAGATGTAGAGGTCGAGGATGTCGCGTCCTGCAGGAGAAAAAAAAAACCTCTTCAGACACAAGCGGATGCTCCAAAAAATATTCTATCCGTTAAATGGGTAACCCATTCCTTATCTCGTGTATAAATAATAGAAACGAGCAAGCTCATGAAGAGAATGGCTTTAGACAAAAGCACATCGGGATGTTTGTATTAATCTAATTAGATAAGGTGAGCAGACAGGAGGACACGGTGCAAGAAGCAGAGCGCACTGAGGAAGAGCACTGAAACAGGCGCGACCCCTGATGCTGATAATAAAGTGCTGTGATGTGATCCCTCCGCCGCAAGCGCCGCGTCACAGCCGCTCACTCCGCGCCACAAAACAGTTTCATTTATCACGAGCTTGGAAAATGTGCTCTCTCTCTCTCTCTCTCTCTCTGCTGAGTGAATGTATTCGAATCCTGTCTACACTATACGCAGACAAAAAAAGACTGGAATAAAGATTGTTTGACGTTGGACGTTCGATATTCGCAGATATGCGGAAGTCAAGGGACCGTCTCTAAAGTTACGCACGTCATTTTTAGACGCGATTCTAACTTCAATAGCATTTGAAGGGAATGACTTACAGTCACAAAACCAACTGGAAAGTGTTCGTCTAGGTGTTTGCTTTGAGAAACACCTTGTAATTTTTGATATTTATCAAAGTAAACTATTAAATCACATTTAAATTAGACATGAATTTCACTGCAGAATGGGCCCATACACAAAATATACCATAATTTAAAGCTCATTAGCATTTGAAGGGAATGTAAACAAAACCAACTGGAAAGTGTTCATCTAGGTGTCAGGTATGAGAAATACCCTTTAGATTTTTGATATTTACAGACATTTCCCCCCTTTGGAATGGCATATTGCTTGGGGACATGAGCAGATTCTCCAAAGAGAATACTAAAGAAATAAAAACAAGGGAAACAAATTGCCATGTGGAGCAATGGTTCTCAATAGTGAAGAATCACATATTACGCAGAAACAGGTTCCTGCAGCCTGCAGATTTCATTACAAAGATGTTTAACTCTCTGCAAGGAAGGTACACACAGCATCAGATGATGCATAATCTTGATAGTCTGTCTCAAGGAACATCTCCAATGCAACAGACCATTGACCAACAAGAAGAGCAATGGGACAAGAGATCACAAACTCAAGGACCAGCAAAGTATTGTTCAAAGTATTTTGATCCACCAGAAGCAGTGCCCCAACCAAAAAGACACAAGACAAAGCAAACATCTGAGGATCATTCAGAGGACACATCAGCCCAGGTATTACGCAGTTCTCAATCATGTCATAAAGCTTTTGTTCATATTAATTCATACCACCTTTTATATTATATTCAAATATCCCATTGCAGATCCAAGCTCTGTGGTCTAAGAAAGCATGTTAGATAGTCATTGCCGTCACACAGTCAAAGGACAAAAAAAGGTCTTATATCCTGCATCATTCAGAGCTGAAAACACTCCAGCCACATAAATGGAAATATATGAAAAAAATATGAAAAAAATATTCATACCTTTGGGAAATGCATTGCTCTTATGACTATTGACGATTGATTATGAATGAATGAATGAATGAATGAATGAATTCATTAATCCATCCATCCATAATTTTAACTTTCAGGCCAGACTTTTTCAAACCAACTTCAAAGTTTTTCTAGGTTAATTCTAGGTTCATCTATTTTTTTTTATCTTGCACAGTATCTCCACACAGCATCCAGCCAGGTGTTTGTGGTAGACCCAGCAGGACATGATGAAGAAGCAAAATCCATGCATGCAGCCACTAGATTTCAGTAATATTTTTAGCTTTTATATATATATATATATATATATATATATATATATATATATATATATATATATATATATATATATATATATATATATATATATATATATATATATATATATATATCTTTATGATGTGTTTTCTTGTCACAGGGTATTGAACGGTGAATGATATGCTGTGTGAATTATAGCTTTTGCAGAGCTCTGGATCCTTAACGATTATTTTCGTAAGAATAAAATGACAGGCTTCGAGTCTTTCACATTGTGTAAGTATACTGTTACAATTCAGGACTGGAAGCGGGAGCAGGTGCAGTTCCGTGTCTTTATTTTTACACAGCAGACAAAACACAGGAAATGCAGTCTATACTAGGCAAGATTAAAACAAGAAACTGGATGCAAGGGAGGGAACAGAACAGGACACGCTCACATGACCGCTTAGCATACTAAATGTATTCATCACTTCATTCATTCATTCATTCATTCATTCAAACACTCATTTAATACTGTAGGAAGTGCACAGCAACACGAGGGGTTTAAATAACAAACACAATCAAAATAAAACACAGACACTTGGAGTAAATCAAGCCACACCCTCAAACATCAACCAATGCTTAAACAGGGGAAGAACCAAAACAAACAAAGGTGCGTGTCTGTATACAAGAGTCTCGCGCACGTGCGCTCTCTAAAGCCGGTCGGGCATGTCAACGCCGCAGTGCCATCTGCAGGCGGGAGCATAACATATACTAGTCTTCTCATAAGGTTTTTTTAAATGCTGTCAAATCCTTACAATAATTTTACTTATTAACTTTTACTATAAGTAGCAAGCAATTCACAATAATTGTTAAGTGTAAAGTGAGTGAGATATGTAAAGACAATAATGACCATATACTACATATATAGGTCATATAGTAGTAATAGTAATAATGTTTTAATGTTTAATGTTATCCTGTCAATCATTTTGATTCGCTTAACACATTTTTTTCCAAACATTTTGTGTTTTAAGCACTAAAGGAAAATGGATAATGTTGCCTTTCTAATAATATCATTACATTTATATGGCCTGTAAAGAGAACAGAGAGCACAATGCAGAACATTCGTTTAAATTGACTAACAAAGTGGGTCTCTTAAATAAAAAAAGATTCACAACAACATTTATTGTTTGGACTTTGTACTAACATTTGGTAAAAATATGGTTAAAAAGATGAACCTTAAAGTAGTTTAAATCACAAGAATGTGTTTTTATTGGTTTTGGGGCCTTTTTTGCTTTGTTGGGGTAGGGATAGTAGAGAATTGACAAGAGAATATAGTATAGAAGAGTGGGGGTGTGACCAGGAAAATACCCTATGAGCTGGGAAATGAAGCCGCTTACTACCGCTTACTCCTTTTCAGGGATATATATATATATATATATATATATATATATATATATATATATATATATATATATATATATATATATATATATATATATATATATAGTACTGTGCAAAGGTTTGTTATAGATAAAACTTTGCTATAGATTTTATTATTTGGTGATTTCTACATTATCAAGTCAGTACAAAAAAAAACAACACATTTTAAAGTCCCAAACATTAGTTTTCTAGCACAAGATTAAATGTTACAGAAAAATGTCTGCATGTCAGAAAAGCAGAAGAAAGCAGCATATTACATAAGAGACACTTTTCAGACCAAAAAAAAAAAACACAATGAAGGCTGCTGGGTTTTGCTGCAAAAATAAGAAGCAAGTCAAAGTCTCCAGAAGAACTGTGGCTGGTTCTGCAAGATGCTCACTAAAACTTACAGGTAATTTCCTTATGAAACTGCACAAATTGTACCAGAGACTACTATTTTTTTTTTTTTCTCACACCAAATATTGACTTTGTTTCATTTACTACTGTTTACTGCTCTTTATGGTATTGTTTAATGTAGAAACATTTAATTTAATTATTTTGAAGGCATCTTTGCTCTACAGCATTTTTTTTGCATGTGTATAAAACTTTTGCACAGTACAGTATATGTCTGGATTGATTTTCTTGTTTCTAACTTCCTGTACAGGAATTTTGCAGCAAGAATGTCACTTTCTTGTTGCCAACTTCCTGTACAGGATGTTGACAACAAGAAAGTTATTTTCTTGTTGCAAAATTCCTGTTCAGGAAGTTGGTAACAAGAAAGGTGGTCCAGAAATCCACCTCTGGGTTTTATTTAACTTTTTCTAAATGTTTTTGGTATTTGGCAAATGTATTTATATGTTTTCCATGAAGTGACTTATGGCTTATACTAAAAAGGCCATAAGTCACTTATACTAGGCCTATCCTAAAAAAAAAAAAAAAAGTGGGCTCTGTTAAAAAATAAACATTGTTTGCACTTTGTGTCATGCTGGAACAAGTTTGGTGCTTTTAGCTCTAGTGAAGGGAAATTGTAATGCTACAGTGTACAAAGACATTCAATACAATTGTGTGATTCCAAATTTTTTGGCCACAGTTTGGAGAAGAACCACATATGGGTGATAATTTTGTCCATATAGTGTAACAAAGGCCCATATTTCAGACATTAAATAGCCTACATGTTCTTGTTTATTTTATTTAATATCTATTAGACTAGTTGATACATTATGGAAATTACAAAGCACATCTAGTCAGGGGTAGATATTATTAATTTATCAAATTTGTGATGCAGGACTGTGCAGAGACCCTTAGTGCAGTGGTTTTTCACGGCCTTCTTTGCTCATATTTAGCAAGAGTGCCAATATTAGTGGAGGGCACTGTAAATAATGAGCCAAATATTGAATCATTTGAATTATATGAATAAAATCTGTTTGTGTGGGGGTATGTGAAATTTACACATTTAAAGGAAGTCCTTAAGTTTGAGAACCCCTGCCTTAGAGGGATAGCTGCTCAAAGTTAAAAAGTGGATCAAAATTTTAACACACCAACTAGTGCATAACCTACTTAACTATAGCAGTGAATATTCAAGCATAACAACATAAACATAACAAATCACACCATATTATAAAATTAGATTTGCATGTATCAAATTAAACAATAATTATTAGCTAATGAAAGACAATATGACACACAGAATAAAATACATGTCCAATTGAACCTTTAAGTTGAAAATAAACTAACCTAGCTTTGTATAAAAAATACAATTAGAAAGGCTAGATAATATGATAAGAAAGCAATGGCATTGGACAGATTTTATTACTGAACACATATCAAGGTAGTGCAGTGGAAAGCATTGCTATCTTACAGCTTTAGGGTCCTGGGTTCATTTCTGGGAAAGGCCCTGGATCCACCATGACCCTGACCAGGATAAAGCAATTAGTTAAGATTAATAAATGGATGAACACATACTTAGTAAGCATTCAATCAATCAGAGCTATTTACAGTTGCAATCAAAATTATTCAACCCCCATTGCAAATCAGATTTATTGTCAAAATTAACAGACTTTTAGAGCAATTGAAATAGTTCAACACAACGAATGCTTCAAGTGGTTTCCCCAAATTCAACTGAAAATGCAACTTAATGACTTCTCCAGTTTCAAAATTATTCAACCTCTTCATGGCAAGCATCTTTAGTACTTATTAGAGAACCCTTTTGCTGTTATGACCTGCTGCAAATGAGATGCATAGCTTCTGGCAGCATTCCTGAGGAATCTTAGCCCGTTCCTCATGAGCAATGGCCCCCAGTTCAGTAATATTCTTGGGTTTGCGTGCTGCAACCACCTTCTTCAAATCCCACCAGAGATTTTCTATGGGGTTCAAGTCAGGTGACTGTGATGGCCCTTTATAATCTTCCAGGACTTCTTATGCAACCAAGCCTTGGTGGAGGAAATTTGAGGTATTTGGGATCATTGTCCTGTGGGAAGGTTCAATACCGCCCAAGCTTCAGCTTCCTCACAGACGGCATGACGTTTTCTCCTAGGATTTCCTGATACTTCAATGAATCCATCTTGCCTTCCACACGCTGCAGGTTTCCAGTGCCAGAAGATGCAAAGCAGCCCGAGAGCATCACCGAGCCACCACCATGCTTGACTGTGGACAGAGTATTCTTTATTCATTCTTCCTCCAGACATACCGCTGATCCATCATGCCGAAAAGTTTGTTTTATTTCATTGCTCCACAGAACAGAATCCCAAAACTTCTGTGGCTTATTTATTATTTTTATTATTTATATGATTTTGAGCCGACTTTTCTTGTGCTTTTGGGTCAGTAGTGGTGTACATCTTGGAATACTGGCATGGAAACCTTCTGTGTTTAGTATGTGCCATACTGTGCTCACTGAAACCTCTGTGCCTGTTGGCACCAAGTCTTGCTGCACGTGTTTTGCAGTCCATCGAGTGTTTTTCACAACCTGCCTTCACAGAAGTCAGGTTGCAGCCATTGATAGCTTCCTTTTTCTGCCCTATTTCAAGAATTTTCTGCCCCTAACCAGTTCAGGTATTTCATGTGTTCCAGCTCAAGCACACCAGGTGCAACTAATGAAGCCGTTGATTAGTTGCATCAGGTGTGCTTGAGACGACACCTGTTTTGCATATTTGTGCTGTTGTGAGGGATTCTATTCATGGGGTTGAATAATTTTGAAACTGGAGAAGTCATTATAAGTTGCATTTTCAGTTGAATTTGGGGAAACCACTTGAAGCATTCGTTGTGTTGAACTATTTCAATTGCTTTTGTTTGATTTGTTCATTGCAAACAGTTGAAAGTCTGTACATTTTGACATTAAACCTGATTTGCAATGGGGGTTGAATAATTTTGATTGCAACTGTACTTCTCTGCTGCACAACATGCAAGGTCATGTTTACAAGGACTACCATTCATTTCAATGAGAACAATGCATCAAGCATGCCAGGTCAGGTTAAAGTGTACATAACACACTCTGTTGTCTGTTAAAAAGGTCGTTAGAGTTGAACTTTTGAAGAAACCAATGTTGGCATATATGCGCATCAGCCAATAGCGATGCTTCGGTCATTCACATTGGTTTTGAGGAAGATGGAGCAGAAACTAACTGCACTTGTCAGCTTGCGTTCAAAGCTGTGTGCTCCAGTGCTTAAAATCTATTAGTATAGCTCATGGCAGAGTGTAGTGTGTGCAGAGCACAAAATATATATCCACCTAATCTCCTACAAACACGCCTACCAGCAACGCATATTAATGCCTTTTCTGGCAAATGCCATTAATTGTTTGTGAAAGTAACTATTAATACTTTTCTCATTTCCTGATCACTTTATCCCCCTGTTAACTAACATTATTTATAACAGGACATGAATGCAGCATTTCTTTAAAAAAAAAAGTCAGAGAATGTGAAATTATAAATAGAGAATGTGACTTTCAGTTCCATTATGTTCACTAGTTGGCTGCCACTACAAACAGCTTGATGTTGGTCTACAATTCATGGTCATTGTGTGCTTTATATCAGCAGGTTTGTCCCTAAATTAATCCACAATTGGTCAGTCTGTACCAAGCTAACCAGTACGTTGTAGCCACAACATACTGTATATTGATGACCAAAGTGTCATTGCAGCAACAAAACCAATTATGTTGTTACAACAGGAAAAGTCTTTTTCATGGTGATGGGGCTTGCTTATATTGGTGAACTTCAGGGCAATGTCACTGGGACCTTAATGCAACCAGGAGGGCTACACTTGGTAAACAGATATGAAGGGAGCAATCATACAAAAATTATCCTAAAAACCCACATAAAACACTGGAATCACTGGAGCCAGGCCTGGAGGTAGTAATCACTTGGAGTATTCAGCCTTATTACAGACAGAGGAGCAGGTTAACTCTTACTGACTCCATGGTGCTGCAGGGGTGGAGGAGATTTGGCCAGAGATGTTGAAGGCACTATACATGGCTTGGGTCCTGTGGTAAACATGCCTCTTTAATGTTGATGGCGATTTGGGGCAGTGCCTTTGGACTGCCAAACCAGGATGGGGGTCTATATTTTTTTTAAAAATTAAGAAGAAGGTATGTTCCAATTATCGAGGAATGACACACCTTAACCTTATCCCACAGGAAAGGTCTATGCCAAGGTTCTGGAGAGGAGACTGCATCTTATAATTGAACCTAGGATTCATGATGAACAATGTAGGTTCATCACAGTTCCATGGAAAGGTGGACCAGCTCTTTACTCTTGCATAGGTTTATTTGTGGTGAAAAGAGTAGGCAATTCTAGTCTACATAAGTTTTGTGGATTCTGTGGAAAGCACATGATTGTGTGCCTCAACATTTATTGTGGGAGGTAACGCAGGAGTATGAGAATTTGTGCAATCCAGTCTCTGTATAAGCACAGTTAGAGTTGTGTGCGCATTCCTGGCATTGATTTAAAACTTTTTAAGGTGGATATCATTCAAGGGTGTGTCTTATCTCCACATTTTCATGGAGAGGTTATCAAGACACAATCAAGGATAGTCCAGTATGGTGGACTATAGGTAACATCTCTGTTATTTGCAGATTATGTTATTCTCTTGCATTCATCTTAGTTGGACCTCTGATACGTCAATCATTTTGCCACTGAGCAAAAAAATCAGTGCCTCCAAGTCCAAGAACATGGTTCCCTCCCCCCAAAAAGGAGTGGAATGATTGTGTCAGGTGGGGCAAGAGACCTCGCCCCTGGCAGAACTGTTTAAGTTTAACCTTGGGGTCTTATTCCCAAGTAATGAAAAAGAGATTGTGAGATTGGCAAACATATAGGTTCAGAAGCAGCATTGTTAGCCAGTATTAAGGCCAAAACCACTGTCTGGCAGTTAGATGTAACCACAATATGTCCTGCTGAATATGTCTTGTTATTGTACAAAACACTGAAAAAACTATTGAATGTCAAAAGGGCAATGATTAATACACAAATATGTATACTTTCACAAAAATTTCACAAAAGTGAAATTTACTGAAGTTTACATGTTAATTAAAACAGGACAGACAAAGGCAGAATATTTTACATAGGAGTCTATATCGTCTAATCTGTTTAGCAAATCTGCTTACCACATTGAACCGCCAGAAGGAAGCAAAAATCTTTAGAATACACATGGCCTCTGCTCAGATTACTTAATCTGAGGAACCCTATAATTATGCCAAAAGAGAAAGCCGAAATTTCAGAAAATCCCATACACAGTCAGGTAATTTTTCATACCAGTGATCCTGACCGCTTCTTTTCACCGGACCTGACCGATATATCCTGTTGTCCTACTTCTGGTTGGAGTACTCATCAGTTGGAAGTCGCTTGATGCTGCTGAGGATGGCCCCAAATGGACTGTCTAAACCTAATATTCTATATAAGCAATTTCTGCTGCATCAAATATTGAAATATTTTGCCTTATTGCAAGCCGTTGTTAAAGGTGGAGAACAAAGGGAAGACAGGAAAGATTTTTTAAAAAAGATATTAGAAAGGCCATAAATACTAAATTAACACTAGGGACAGAAGGTCATTTACAATGAGCAACACACTGAACAACACACTGAACATGTTTCGGTACATTATGCTTGCTTGAAATATATTATTCTCTGTAATGTATTAGCACATGTTTTTACGCGCATGTTGACCCAACCTATTCTATTTCTCAACCTATTCTATACCTACCTACCTGACTCTATAAATAGTGCCTTTAGAGAACAAAATGGCTGACAACATTCAAGGTTCAATATCTTTGTTCTCCCTTCCATTCTACCATTATTAACACACACTCTCTCTCTCTCACTTGCTCAATAATTCACACACACACACACACACACACAGAGTCCCAGAGGTCACCATGGTAACAGGAGCTAAGTAACCTTGCTTCCTAATCATGAGGCAGACAGTAATATATTGAGCAAATGAGACAGCGAGATGGATGAAGGGCAAACTGGTGAGTACAACAGGAAAGTAGCACTGTAGAAGTGCTGTAGGAAACTAATGGAAATATTAGGCACTAATGTTTTGGGTACTTCTCCTGGAATCAGAAAACAGTTTGCTTCTGGATCTAATGGAGCCTTCCCATCGGCTCATTTCATAGCCAATCAGTAATAGCAAAGTTGTCAGATTGTGATTATGACCTCACATGTGTAGCAAAACATTTTCCCACCAGGCCACCTCAGGTACTGCCCAAAGTTCCCCCAATGAACACAACATGGCTGCTGTGGTTACGTTTTGGTTTTAAGCCAAATAAAAGAAGAGGCCAATAACTTGCAGGAGGTGATTTGTTGGATCTGCAATAAAAAGGTGGCAGTCAAAGGTACTAATACAACAAACCTGAGAAACCATCTATAGAGCCACCACCCCACCCAACTCGCTAAACATGGAAAGCCAGCTGTATCGACAGTTTCTTTATGGCAGCTGGATATTAGGGAGGCTTTCGGGCAAGTATCTAAATAACAACATGACAGTACTAGATGGCTCACAGAAATCCAAAGAAATTGTACTGCCTTTCAGTACAATAGAAAACCCAGCATTCAAAGAAATGCTGCAGAAATTTGACAAGTATATATGAATTGCCAGGAAGAACATACATTTCCAAAACTGCAATTCCTAACTCAGCAAAAAAAAGAAACGTCCAAATTCAACTGCCTTTATTTCCAGCAAATTAACATGTGTAAATATTTGTATTAACATAATGTAGCTAAGTGGTTTAAAAAATCATTTTCTGTAAAAATTTGGTGTGGCACCTTTAAGACATCCTCGTGCTGTGTGGTGAGATTTCTGTCTGGCAAGCAGTGCGCATGTGTGAGAGAGAAGTAGTTCGTGCTGTGCAGAGCCCTTGAGTGAGAGAGGGAGGGAGGGAGAGGGAGTTACAAAAGAAGTTCAAAACACTTGATCGTCACGTGATTCATGTAGACTTCAGGAAGTTATTTGCAGACTATTTGAATCCATACAGTTAGAGAGACAAAACTGCGATTTTTGGTCATTAGTAGACAATAAATGCGTTGATTTAAAATATTTATATACCACAAAGACATGTGTATGTAGTATGTATATATAGTTACATCAGTGTTGTTTAAAAAAATAATAAAATCCACTTATATTTGAGGATCAGTCTGGTCAATTAGTGTTACCTGCCTTGTTAACACACCATGGTGAAACACTGTGTTGCTGTTTTTAATTCATTTTTTTTATGTTCTTAAACTTGTAAATTAGTCAAGGGCAATCATTAATGCAATCTTTATGACTTTCAGGTAGGACAAGAGAAAGGAGACTACGTTTACATGGACAGCAATAATCTAACTATTGACCTTATTCTGAATAAGACGATATTCTGATTAAGATGTTTACATGAGTCGCTTTTAGAACATTCCTTTCCTGTTTTACATGTTATAGAACATACATGGATTAATGTCACACGTCATTACGTCCCCAAGCCGTCCAACGTTCCCTCCAGAATTTCATGTATCAACATTCAGTTCGTCTTCATTATGGTACCGTATACAGTTTTGGATGTTTCATTTTTAATTTTACGAAAGCTTCAAGTGCAGTTAATTATTTGTCATGCTATATGTGCAAATAGACGACTGCTTGAAGCTGTGGGCTGCGTCAGAAACCGCATACTTACCTACTATATAGTAAGCAAAATACGTGTATTTCACCTACTATATAGTAGGCAAGTACGCGGTTTCGGATGCAGCCGTGCTCTTGTTTGCCATCAAACGGTTGAGCACTGCCGTGTGTGTGTGTACGTGTCCTATAGATATAATATGTATGAAGCCTTACCAACTGCAGTAAAATTTCTTCTTTTGAAGTGATATATTATTTTCACTATTTATAAATTGGCAGTACCATGTGCCATGTCATGGCAAACCACAAACTACAAACATGGTCAACAACATTGCCAAGTCCCAAAACTACACACCTTATCCTGAGGCCTAATCAGAGACACCTGTTCCCAATTACACTCACAATCACACTACACATAAAAGAGACTCTCATACACAATGTCTTTACAAAGTAATACGCTCAGTTGATCTTTTGTATGTCGTGTACCAATCCTTAATCTAGTGTTTGTTAGCCTGGTTTTTGACTTTGTTTACTCCTTTGACCTTGATTTCTGCCTGCTCTACCCTCTTTGCCTGATCACCTGACCACTGCCTGTCTTTCTTTATGTCTTTTGCCTTGCCCTCTGGATATTGTAATCCTCATTAAAGCTCTTAACTGCAATTTCATCCGTCCTAACCTCCATTACATGAC
Source organism: Ictalurus punctatus (assembly GCF_001660625.3). Lineage (NCBI taxonomy): Eukaryota > Metazoa > Chordata > Actinopteri > Siluriformes > Ictaluridae > Ictalurus > Ictalurus punctatus. The sequence continues at coordinate 17,109,985 of NC_030427.2, read as the reverse complement.
ACCATGTCTTCTGCCTATATCTGTTTCAAAGATTGAGGAAAGGAGGGATGAGAACACTGAAAGATAGATCAGTAGGATGCAAGGATGCATCGTAAAAAAGTCTCTCTTCCTACAACAAGGAATTTTATTCTTTATTACACATGTAATAAGGAATGAAATTTGATATCCTCATTTTACCACTTCCACCCACCACAATCACATGCCCCAGTGTTATATTTAATAAATATACATTTTGTATTGTAAAGATGCACTATTTAGTTCATGTGTTAGTCTAAAATTGAGGTGTCATTTTATTAGCTGCATGGAGATTCACATGAGTGGACCGCGTGGTGAAACTAAAAGGGTTTAAGTATGTGAAATTTAAGAATAATTCATGAAAAGTGCATAGCGTAACGTTTGTTATATGTATCGTGCATTTCTGGGTTAACACTTCAGTTCAATAAAACTGTTTATTTAAAGTGCTTGAGTTGAATTAAAAGTGTTTATATTTAAGAGATAAGATGTGCAATGTGAAATCAAGCTAAAGGTGGCTAAACTAATCTGGATTATATTTCTTTTTTCTATGTGCTCTCATGTTTATCCACTGCCGTCTTTCATAGATAAGATTTAATTTTATTTCTTTGTGGTGTTTTGTAACTGGTATCATAATTTGATATATTTTATACTTTTATTTGGGATTGTATAGGTAATTACGAGGTATTGTTATCCAGTTCATTTTATTTATTTATTTATTTTTAGATTTAATTAAGTACAATTCAAGAAAGACATACCCATATTTTGTTTAATGTACTTAATTTTTTATAAAAGCTCCATAGACTGCTGATTTTTTTTCAAAACAGCAGTCAGAAAATAAAACCCCAGAAAAAGAGAGCAAGTTTTGGTGCATGTCTATTCACACACACCTGGCTACAATAAAAAGATTCAACAGCTAAGACATAAACTGAACAAGTTTCACAGACATTTGATGAACAGAAACGGAATAATGTTTCCTTGAACAAAAGCTGTGGCAGAAGATAGTGCATCTGTACCTCCTGCACCCAAGAAGATCCCAAAGAGTCGAGAGCTGAACTAATCATTTCCGTTTCCAGGGAACAGACGTGACAAATGTGACGTGACAAAAGTGACATGACAAAAGAACGACTCGGATTGGGAGGTGAGGTGAACTAACAGACTGTAGTCCCTAGGCAGGTTGATATTATAATAACCAAATATAAAACAAACAAACAAAATTTTCATTACACAAATACAAAACTATCATACCAGAATCACTAAAAATGCTCACAATTTTGGTTCGACATCAAGCACATTTTCAGCTTTCTAGAGATTCCACAATGACCTGTTATGATATGTTTTAATTCTTTTAGTTCTGTTGGAAGTCTATTCCATTCATGGGTTCCTCTAAAACCAAAAGATAACTGGCCAAAGGTACTTCTTCTCAATGGTATGTTACTATCACCCCTTATACCCGCTCTTGTGTACAGTCCTGTTATTTGATTATATATATATATATATATATATATATATATATATATATATATATATATATATATATATATATATATATATATATATATATCATCCTTAAAAACTGGTGGAGCAAAACCATTTAAAATCTTAAAAACAAGTACTGAAACAGCTAATTTAATCAAATGTTTCCAACTCAAAAAAGAATACTTAATTAAAACATTACTACAATGAAAACTATTCGGCTTTTTTGTTCTGCAACAGGAAAAGTGTTGAGTCAGTGTTGAGACTATTTAGACTATGGTAGCTCAAATAACCAGTCTTTGCAACTGTGGTGAGCAGAAAAGCACCTCAGAACACACAACACACACAACCTTGAGATGAATGGACTACAATTGCAGAAAACCACATAGGTTGTCACTCCTGTCAACTAAGAACAGAAATCTGAGTCTACAGTGGGCAAAGGCTCACCCAAACTGGACAGCTGAAGAGTGAAAAACACCACCCAGTCTTTTTTCAACTGCCCTGAGCCTGTACCTGTTGTAGCCTCAGATTCCTCTTCTTAGTTGACGGGAGTAGAACCCAGTCCTTGCTGAGCAGGTAATTTGTGATTAATTATATCAGGTAACAGTGAGTGGCTTCCTCATGCTTTATTGTGTGTATTTGAGTCAGTGATGAATGAGAATTCTGAAAAAGCAAACTTTTTAAATCAAGCATATCTTTAGCAATTAAACATTTTTAAACATTTGGTTTAAACAAGTTTAAACATTTGGAATATGGCATACACATTATATTTACAGAATTGTCTGTGTATTTAGCACTTTTTCATCTTAAAAATGATCATGTGGTGCAACCATGATGTATCATCCAAATTATATACAGAATATCTTTAATATGCTTAACATAAATGTACTGGTGCATCTCAAAAAATATTAATTTGTGGAAAAGTTCATATTTTTTTTCCATAATTTAATTCAAAAAGTGGAACTTTCATATCTTCTAGATTCATTACACATAAAGTGAAATATTTCAAGCCTTTTTTTTTTTTTTTTTTTAAATCTTGATGATTATGGCTTACAGCTTCCATAACACCTCAGCAGTGCCACAGGCTGATTGTCTCCATGCCACACTGCACTGATGCAGTAATTCATGCAAAGGAGCCACAATCAAGTACTGAGTGCATAAATTAACATACTTTTCAGAAGGTTGACATTTCTGTATTATAAATACTTTACTCTAATATTTTTTGATTTCCATGAGCTATAAGCCATAATCATCAAGATTAAAACAAAAAAGGCTTGAAATATTTCACTTTGTGTAATGAATCTAAAATATACGAAAGTTCCACTTTTTGAATTAAATTACAGAAAAAAACTAACTTTTCCACGATATTCTAATTTGTTTAGATGCACCTGTATGGCAAGTATTGAAAGTACATACATTCATTATTTATGAATTTGAAGTGGTGAACTCATATATATATATCTTTATGGCCTCCCTGTTCATACACTTTACAGACATCATGACTTTGGAAGGCAAGTTGATGTAGTTGCAAGAACAAACATCCAAATCTTCAAGCTAAGGCGTAGTCCAAAACAGGCAACCACACATTGACAGAGCTTTGTGTAAACATGCACTGTTTGATTGCTTTACAAACAGGTAGAAGGTGTGTTAGTGTTCAGGTGAGTGAGAGCATTGTAATGTCTGAAGTGGATTGGAGTGGATTAGTGGTGGAGCTGACACTTGTCCCTGGGAGCATTAAGCAGCCAGGTTGATTCCTGTTCTGAAGAAGACAACTCCATCATCCCTGAACAATTATACTGTAGACCAATACCCCTCACATCACATGTCATGAAGGTCCTGAGGAGACTAGTGCTGTTCCATCTTAGACCTCAGGTTGGCTTTTCTGTGGATCCCCTGCATTTTACCTACCTGCCACAGGTAGGTGTGGACAATGCAGTCATATATCTACTGAAAAATGCCCAGTCCCATCTGGACTACAACTCCACCACAGTGAGAATCACTTTCTTTGATTTCTCCAGCACATTTAACACCATCCAACCCCTCCTGCTGAGAGAGTAGATGAGATGAACGCAGGTGGACACATCCATGACCTACCTGTCAGACAGACCATAGTTTGTGCAGTTGGGAACCTGTCTGTCTGAGAGCCTGCTGATACCCAAAAGCAGTGTTGCTTCACAACATCTCAGCATTCAATGTGAATGCATTCTTCTGAGTAATCTCCAGAGTTGGGATCCCAAAAGAGATCCTGACTGAGCAGAGCATGAGGTTTATGTCATGATCACTAAGTGATCTGTAGGAGTTATTAAGGGTCAAGTTCATTTGCACCAGTATTTACCAGCTGCAAATGGATGGCCTGGTTGAGTGGTTTAATCAAACAATGAAAAACTCCTTGACTACTCCCAGGTTGAACATAGCCTTGAGTTCATCCTAAACTACATTTTTCTTCTGTTCAGGTAAACCAGTGGTGAGAAACCCTGTTCCTGGAGATCTACCTTCTTGAAGACTTTAGCTCCAACCATAATCATGCCCAACTGTCCATCTAATCATTGCTTTAAGAAGTTCTTGATCAACTGAAACAGGTGTATTCGATTTTGGTTGGAAATGAAACCTGCAGAGAAAGTAGATCTCAAGGAAGAGGGTTGGTGACCATTGGGGTAAAGAATAGGGGTGGCTGAGTACCACCACTACTGGGGGAGTCTCAATGTGGTGTCCTATGTTGGATGGCAACCCGTGCTCTCTGGGACGATGATAGACGGTCTCCACAAGGGACCAGCGTGGAATGAGCCACTTTTGAGTTTTTTAAGGGTACTCACTTTGCAGCTATTCACTGACTCTGAGGATACACAATTAGGATCCAATAACACAAGCTTCCATTTATTGATCTTTGCAACAACAGTTCTATTCACTAGCAGATCTTTGTCCTTTACTCCAATCTCTTTATTATTCTTGAGGATCTATTTCTTTCCTCTCATGGCCAGAAGGGTTGCAGATTCTCTAGACCTTCCTAGACAGGTTTATGTTTCACATATTTTTTCAGTCCTATTGTGTTTTACGCCAGTCTCTCTGCTCCTTTTCCTTTTTGTCCATTTTCCCCCTCTCTCTTTTCCACACCAGTCTATGTGTATTCCTTCCTCGCAATATCTATATGAGCAGGTCACAGTACATGTAGCTTCAGTAGGAATGAATATACCAGTCCCATGACAATCCCCAAATAATCTTGTCCTGTTACTCAAATTCAGATAGTATTCCACCACTGTTTGTTTATTATGAATAAAGTGCTGCACACTATTTTGTTATTGTATTTGTTTTTGTGTGATCTCTTCTACACTGAGAATGTTCTTAGTGAGGCCAGGAGAAGCCAAGATGGCAGGATGCTTACGGTCTCTTTAAGCCTCAGCTGACTGTGGCAGCCAATCAGCAGGAAGATGATGTGCTATGATGACATTGGTAATGACCTTGCTGGAGAAGAAAATGGAGGATGCATGAAAGTGAGGGAGGAGGCAAAGCAGTGATAGAGCAAAAAGGGGAAGACATGAAAGGAAGATTGGAATTGAGATGTGTAGGTATTAAATGCATGTGCCATCCACAGCACTGATGTCTGTGAGTGTGTGTGTGTGTGTGTGTGTGTGTGTGTGTGTGTGTGTGTGTGTGTGTGTGTGTGTCTATGTGTGTAAATCTATAAACTATAAATTCATGCATGCAGAGATAAAAGGGGGATGGGAAAAGAGGAGTGGCCTAGTTTTGTCATTAAAAGGGATCAGCACTGTCAACCTATATCCACCGGTCAAAAGGGTTGTTGTAATAGCTCCAAATCATGCATAACAGTGTCACTCCTCAATAAATAACAGAGTTTCAAATTATAATCATGCAGTTTTGCACACATCAGGTAACAGCCTGTTATAGCAGTCTTTCTTCTGTTACACATAAGATAGATCACTCTAAATGAGAATTCAAACATCTTCCATCTTCCATTTGTCTTTAGCACCTCATCAAATGATATTCAAAACGTATATTTTGACTTATTTGTATTTGTACAAGGCTTCAGAATGTTTGTATGTCTGTCACTGCTTGCTCATCAGTTTTGCCATGAATAAGCCTCACAATTGGAAAGTGCCTAGTCAAGAAGGCCCAGCAGCACGTCCACTTCCTGCGGCGGCTGAAGAGAGCCAAACTCCCCCCTCCCATCCTCACCTCCTTCTACAGAGGGACGATAGAGAGCGTCCTGACCAGCTGTCTCACTGTGTGGTACGGGAACTGCACAGCCTCCGACCACAAAACCCTACAGCGAATTGTGAGGACATCTGAAAAGTTCATTGGGGTCTTTCTATCCACCATCAACACTTCCTTCAAAAACACTGCACCCGCAAAGCCACCAGTGTGTCCTCACACTGTTGTGTATTTGCACTTTATGTAGTCTTGCATACTGTTCCGTGCTGCAGTACGGTCCTGAAGAAACGTCCAATGTATACAAGCTATATAGAGGAATGACAATAAAAACCCACTTGACGTGTGTGTGTGTGTGTGTGTGAGAGAGAGAGAGAGAGAGAGAGAGAGAGAGAGAGAGAGGGGCCTTTAGACAGAAAGAGGCATAGTTTAATTTTAGAAAACACACCATCCAATCACATGCCAATCAGATTTATAAATAACTTTGCCCCATTACACCTGATCAGTCCGTCACACCCACATACACCCAGTGATGGAAAGAACCAGCTGAGGACAGCTGGAGGGGAAAGTCGAGAGGGGTACAGGAGGAGGGGCGGTTGCTAGGATACTACATCCTGTGAGACTAATCATGTGACTGGAGATAACTGGCAAAAAAATGCAGTATCACCCATGAAAAGAGTTGTTTTTTTAAATAACAGAAGAAAGGCATACATGTGCCTAAACACGAAACTATCTTCTCAACAATATAATTTACTTCACTTAGTATAATGCCTTACAGAAAGACATGCTAAGCCCCAGTTGCTATGATATAACAGTTTGTCACAGTTTTCTGGATGAAAAAAGATGAGTAAATACCCATTTTTACACAATAAGGTTAACTGGATGAAGTTATGACCAGAATTATTTCGTCATATCATTCATCCATCACAATTTTCAAAGCATACACAATTACATAACATTTGCAGCGATCAAACTGAATAAACATCAAACACTGAAACGTCTACAAAAAAAAAAATGTTTTATTTAAAAGTAATGTTTAACAGTGACTTTATTAATAGCAAAACAGTCTTAATGTAAATATATATAATGTAAACTCAAAAAGCAAGATCAGTTAGACACTTATAGCTACTAACAAGGTTTGAATTGAAACCAACAATGACTTGATGGAATTATGGTGTGGTCCTAGTAGCATAAGCTGAACGATTTTGAGTACTAAAACCAAGTAACAGCAGCTGTGACCATTTCCACTGAGGATATGCCACATTGTTGATTAATATACTCCTTGTTTCAGAGGAAAAAAGAGTGTTGTTTCCTAGAAACAGGTTAGAATGTTAGCTTGGTTTTTGTCTCTCTCAGTGATCAAAAATGTAGTGAATGTTCACCTTGAGAGCACTGCAACTAGATCTTTATCTAATCAATGAAACCCTGTTGGCTATCTTTCCCCATTGATTGCTGTATATTATTGTATGTTCCTGGATCTAAACAGTGCCAGATACACACTACCCCAAAATGTGATTTATCCATTTGAAAGCATAGTAATAATCATATAAGGCTTAATTATAACTGCACTAAAAACCTGAATACAATTGGTAATAATAGCTTTAATGGTATTGACCTATTCAATATTACTGTGCAAATTTTTTGTATAAAAGCTGTCATTTTCTAATATGGCCTTTCTCAGAAGTGGCTTCCTTCTGGCCACTCTCTCGTAGTGGCTGGATCTGTGAAGAGCTGATGATATTGTTGAGATCTGCACAGGTTCTCCTATTTCAGCCAGTGGTCTCTGTAACCCCTTCAGTATTGTAGCTGGACTCTCGTACACTTCTCTGACAACTGCCCTTCTTGCCCGAACATTCAGTTCGGCCTGATCTTGGTAGTATTTTTGTTATGCCATATTTTTTTTTCACAGGCAGTTTCTTGGGCTTAACAACAACATCCTAATTTACATTACTGAACCATAGGTGGGTGAATACTTATCAATTAAGCAGTGTAGACTTTTTATTTGTTGTTGTTTTTAAACATGTAAACATGTTTCTTTTATTGTTTATTTTAATAAGTTGACTGTAGAAAGCTTTTGGTTTAATTGGTTCACTGAAGTATACTAAGCGATACTATGTATTTTTTAGGTTTACCAGGCCTTTAAAAGTGAGTCACTGGACCATGAGGGGTGTGTGTGTGTGTGTGTGTGTGAGTGAGTGAGAGAGACATATTGGAGGAAATTCTGCAACTAAGCATAACATAAAGCAAAACATGCCTCTAGAATTATTCACATTTGGCAAACTCACAATCTGCCAAAGCAACTGGACTACAGTCAGAGGCACTGAGTCCCCTGATTGGTTGCAATGAACAACTTGTTGCTATGTTGTTTCCATGGATATGGCTTATTGGTGATGCTGTCTACAGTATATATGTTTGAGATGGAGAGTAAATGTGTTCAAGCAGGGAGTGAAAAATATAGCAAGAAAGCAGAAGCACAGTAAGAGATGTCATGGAATCTCTTCAGCAAAAAATAAAAACTTCTGAGTGTCTGGGTTTTTGATGAGAAAAAAAGAGACTTTTTTACCAAAGCGATAGAGCCGAGTTGGTTTGCAAAGCGACTGCCAGACTCCATCTCCATCACGGGCCTTGGCATACGTGGAAATTCTGTATTTTTCTAACTTCTGAAGTTTGAACAATAGACCACTCATATAGCTTGGCAATAATAGTGTATACCCACTAAGGAATAACACATTCCAAGCTATCAAAAAGATACAGAGGACAGGCTCAATTGTTTTCAAAAAGATGCAAACTAGAAGTGAGAAATGTGTGCTCAGTTAGGGCTGTGACGATGGCATTTTTTACCACCACTGTGGTTAATGACCAAATTTCTATCACTATATAATATAATGTAATATATAATACAATAATAATAATAATAGCAACATTTTATAGGTTTAAATTAAATAAAAACCTAAATATAAAAAAAAATAAATGAGGCTTTATTTTTGCACTTCCATCAGTGAAACAACTCAATACATCCTTGTAGTGTCATGTTGTTGCAATGAAAAACAGCCTGAAGGCGCTGTTGGATTACGGTATTGTGATTGACCGGAGAAGAAGTGGACAGTCGCACGTTTCTCTGACGAATACTTTGTTTCTTTTACAAGTGTAGTATGCCACAAGGCTATAAAAACTTTGAAAGAAATACCAGTAGGACGGTAACCTAAATAATATGTTAAAAATCTAAATAGTTAATAAAATTTAAAAACTTGGTTGGTTGACATGCCTAGAGCTGGCTCCTGAGATTTGTAGGCAAGTGTTTGCCTGTTTAACACTTATTTTACTACAAAGCCGACATATGGCTTCATCCAAATTGATTGGTTCACCTCTCTTGTTCAGCACGAATCCAAAATGTTCCCAGATCACTGATGTAACATTTGGTTTCGCAACAAGATCCATCGTAGCGGCATGACTGGATTTTGCTGTGTTCAAACAAACCCGCACCAAACTTACAGACAACACCATATAAGGCGTTTGATTATGATTACGTAATTTGTGTATTAATATAAAATCTCCAGCTATATGGTAGGCTATAAATACAAATGAATATTAAAACTGTTAGTACACTTGTATATAAAACGTTGTACTTTGTACTTGTCATAGTGCCCACTCAAGCAGAAGCATTAATGTGGTGTGATGTGACACTACAGCAGATGGCACTCCACCATTGCGGTGGCAAACTACCACTGAGGTGATGTGGTTGTCATGGCCACAGTCACAGCCCTGTGCTGTGATTTCCCACAAGCCAGAATTACATCAATTTGTCCTAGTTTCCTTAATTAATATGCACACTCTCTCATACCTTATACATGATTGGATTATACTTTGACTAAGGCTGATTAACTGATTGATCAAAATATTTTATAGAGAAAAGAGGTGAATCAGAGTAGAGATTTGTCTGGTGAGACTATGAAGCAAGTGGAATTCTAGGACTTATGCTTCTTGTTAAGCTGCATGGACAACTAACAGGTCTGATTCCCCTTACACATTAATTCTCCCTTTTGGTCTCAGGAAACTCTTGAACAAGACAGACACTTTACACTACATTTTATTAGGAAAACATTGCAGCTGTATTATGAAAAGACATTAGCAGAAAATGTCTGGCCTGTCAGACTCTTAAACTGGTTTTTGCTTTAATAGTTATGGAAATGTGCAGTAGCAAGAGCCTCAAAGGGGGGGGGGGGGGGGGGGGGGGGGGGGGGTAATTGACAAACATTTGTGCAATTGTCAGATTTTATCAGCCATTTCAAGTCCATCGGAAATATTTCAAGTGATTGAAACATCTTGTGCTGGTATAAATGGTATTTCCTCATTCAAGTAGGTAGGAGCTTGTCTTGTAGGACTGAAAATAAAGCCCAGAAGCATTGCCAAGGTGGCCCCCAAGTGGACAGACGTTACAATGACATCAGTGCAGCAGAGGATACTCTGATTTCTGCTTGCTTTTTATCCCATGTTTCCTGTAATACTGTCAAATTTGTACTGCAGGCTTGTTTACCCACAAGTACGTCCTGCGTTTTTCAGCCTACTATCCATATTTGTCTAACATAGCAGGGGGAAGGCATCCCAACAGCTGGGAATGTTACTGTCAGATACTGTTCTCCCTGAATTCAATAAGAAAGCTCATGGTTAATTTATAGCACTCAATTGTTTACTCAAAACTAAATTTGACAGCTTTTTCTTATTGAAGGCAGGGGGAAACAGTATCTGACTAACATTCCCAGCTGTCAGGATGCATTCCCCCTGCTATGATGGGCTACTCTTGACCACAAAAGGAAGAGAAGGGCACAAAGTCAATTTGCTCTTAAATCAAAAGATCATTTATTTGCATTTAAAACAATACATTTAATTTTTAATACATATAAAACTTATACAAGCTAGAAAGCATTCAAAGCTGTAAAACTCATAAAATTTAGATTGGAGTCAATTACAAGCATGCACTAAAAATTAAAACGTGTGAATTACAAGTTGCGTTTAGGTAGCACAGTGCGATACAGTGAAGTTCCTCTTGCTTGGATGAAGGTTACAGTTAGTTTTTTATCTGTAACCTCCATGTGAGCAAAGCCACCAAGCGTAGAGGATTTGCCTGTGAAGAACTTCAGAGAATCTCGAGGAACAGAGTTTCTATGCCTCATGTCTGGGTCAATGAAGTTTCCAGCACCGCTCACAACATAACCAACACTGGACTCCTGGAAATACTGAAACAGAAATAAAGTATTAGGATATTTATATTATTCCTACCTACAATCTGAATTAGATCTAATCAATTTACAATACCAAAAAGAGCAATGCCATCTCAAATCTCTCCCTTAAATCACTTGCTCAGACTGTTCTACAGTCTAATGAGTGAAAATATGTACACCCCATGGAAATAGCTGGCTTTGACTAGCAAACATTTGGTTCCCTTTGAAACAGTGCCTATTAAAAGGTGATGCACTCAAATGACAATTTACATTGTATAGTAATGTTCACAAATACAAATTATGTTTTAAAAAAAAAAAAAAAAAAAAAAAAAACCCCACACACAACTCATGGGGGGAGAGGGTGGGCAGCTTACATTTTTCACATCTTTAAATCCATAAGAGGAGAACCTGGTGTTCAAGATTGGGTGGGAGTGATTAGAACCCGTTTAGGGAGTGCAGGTGCAGACTAAAGACAGCTTTTCAGGAGAGGCACCTTATACCAACTGAAGCACTGATTGAAAAGGTTGTTTGGGGTTGCTTCACTGCCTCAGGGACTGGACAACTTGCATTCATTGATTCAACTATGAATTCTGCATCATATCAAAGAGTGCTTATCAAAGATAACATAAGGCCATTTGTTCAAAAGTGGGTCCTTCAACAGGATAATGATCCTAAGCACACTAGTAAATCATCCAAGGAATGGCTCAAAAAGAAATGGAGGGTTATAGAATAGTCAAGACTGGATTTGAATCCCATTGAAATTGAGCTCTCAACTAGAAGGTAGTCTGTAGATTACTTAGCATGGTACCACTTGAAGTACCATGAAATAGTTTTGGACCTCAATTCCACATGGACATTCTCACAGTGGTTGATGGGACTATGGTTGCTATGGCCTTAGGACTATAGTTACCACATGCAGTTTTGCACTCAGGTCTCCTTTGGTGAACAGTGGACTAGTTCGGAGACTTCATGTACAAACCAGAATGAACTTTTACAATATCCATTGTTACCCAGATGAGGATGGTTCCCTTCTGAGTCTAGTTACTCTCAATGTTTCTTCCTCATACCTTAGGGAGTCCCCCCCACCCCACCATGGGTTACACTGGATTTTTGTTGCATTACAGGTAATAGTGCTCCATCCATGGAACACAGTTCACATATACTTCATTTGGTTGATTTTTCCATAGCAACTTTGACATGATACAAGGGAGCACTTTAGAGTTAATGGGCTTCCCAACAACCTGCTGATCAGTAGCCCACTGCCTTAACCACCAAGCTACCACTGTCCTAGGGTTAGCAGTCCACTGATTTCATACAAAAAGGACTGTACCCAAAACAGTGCAGTCTTCTGCACTTAAAGATGTACTAATGTGCAAAACTTCCCAAATTAGAGTCCCATAGACGAACACCTTTAGGACCTTGCTTACACTGGGAAATCTACCTACCATTAATCCCTTCAGCCCAAGTAGAAGCTTCCAATTGTATAAACTTACCTGCAGGTTGTGATCATGTCCACACAGGTAAGCTGTGGCTTTGTACTTCACCAACAAGGGGCGAAGCCTTCTCAACAGGCAGTCAGTGGGCCCATGTTTGGACACTGACCAGACAGGATAATGACCAGCCACAAGCAGGAAATCAGCTGTGGAGCTCTGCATGCGTTCCTGCAGCCACAGCAGCTGGTGGTTGGCCAACACACTACTTGCAGGCCCACTTGGTGTTCCATCCTGGAAGTCATCAGTGTTTCCACAAAGAAGCACTGTGTCCAACATTAGCACATGCAGAGTGGCATTGGTGTGTGGGATGTGGAACTTCAGTTCATAGTAATAATAGGGGAAATTCCTGTGAAATTAAAGGTTACATTAAACAATAGGATAGAATGTGTGCAGATAATACAAAGTTCTTGGTTGGTAGAGTAAACTTTCAGAGAGACCTACAATTACTAATTAGGGAAGCATTGAACAGCCTATATCTCCAAGCACAGACCAGAATATAGTGGACAATTGCAAGCTTTGAACAAAGGCTCAAAACTACTGGAACAAGCATAACAGTTACTTGAAAAATTAACATTTTGCAACCTTGCTGCAACTTCACCTGCATCACGCTTATAGATCACAAGGAGGATCAAGTAGTTTATATGTAAAAATTCACCGATTTGGATGCTGCAGTTTCTCTACAGCCAACACAACACAAGAGAAGATAGAAGAGATAATAGAAAGATGTCTGACCATCGTCGAGACATTTTGCTGTACTGAATCTGGGCACGAACACTTCCTGCATGGTCGTGGTTGCCAGCAACAACATACCATGGGATATTGAGAGATTTAGCAGTAAAGACGTTCTCAAATGTCTCCTAAAACAGCAAAAGTAAAGTCAGAACCAGGTTAGGGTTAAACAGAAGCCGAAACATTACACAGACTAAATACAATTCAAGTTGATCATTATTGCCAATATTCTGTACAACCTCCTAAATTTAGCAGCATTTTCATATGACTATGGATTCTGCAAAACTATAGAAATGGAGTTTGTTATAAAAAGGACATATGCTGGACACAAATGTCCCAAAATACATCTTATACTTTACATGGTGCAACTATTATATACACATGTTCACATTAGCAGATGGAGATTCTGTAATATTTACTGAAACCATGTTATAGTACTGTAATTACAGCATTATATTAATTCTTCAGCCAAGTTGTCCTATTATCTTGATTTCATTTACAAGTCATCAGTCTTACCTGGGGTTGTATCTTCAATCAACTTCAAAAGTTCCTTAAAAACATAATCAGTGGCTCAATTTGATGAAACGGCATGAACACACACCTGAAACCTGGGGTCATCCACACTCGTTACTCCTCTATAGTAAAAATTATCGCCAAGGGCTAAAACAAAGTCAGCTCCAAGCTGCTCAGCAGTTCGGCCCATTTCCTGTGCTGTAGCCCACTCTACAGGCGTGATGAAGGGTGCATTGGGTAAACCGCCCCAGTCTCCAACCACCAGAAAACGGATGGATGATCGATTAGCTGTGTATAAAAAAATAAATAAAAAAACCCAGATCACATCAACAATAGGAAAGCCACAGATTTCCAGCATATTTTTATTTTCTGAATGTAGCCTCAAGCATTCTGGGTAACATGTCCTATAGAACACAGTCATTTTAATTCCATCCAATTTCAAACACTTCAGCTGAGAAGGAACTAAACAGCATTTAAGATGTTAAGGGCATTCAAATAGAATGCCCTTAAAGCACATGAACAGGACTGAAAGACACTCCAGACAGCTGAATACCAAACAAATAGGTACAGAAAGTAAACGCTCAGCTGCATGCATTTTTGCACACAAGCATATTTACCAAGTGGTCAACTACCACAAATGTCACAAACTTCCTGTTTCTGCAAACACATTTGACACAACACTAAAACAGGATTCAGAGTAATGACATGAAATGCCATTGAAGTCAGAAACAGGTAGCTTTTAAACTTAAGGTACAAAAGACTCCTGCAAGGGAATTTAGTGTTGTAGTAAACAAAAAACACTCACTGCCTTCATCTTCCAGCACACTAAATGAAGGAGGGGAGCAAAGGACAACAGGAAGTGTGATAAGGAAGATGGTGATCATCTGACAAGCCATCTACAGAGAGAGAGAGAGAGAGATACACTTCAGTCAATCAGAGACAGAAACACAAACACAGAGCCACTAAATATATTAATAAAATAAAATTGAATTGACCCAAGCCACCTCCAATCTCATCATTTCCAGTCACACTACATAAAACTAGAAGTGACTAAAATACAGTAGAGACTCGAGTGATTAACTTTGTTACATGAAGTCAGGTTTCACCTTAACATTTAAAACCACAGTTTATCAAGTTTCAATAACAGCATTTAAAACACGTCACACAAATATTCTCACACCTCAATAACCATGATTTGGCTAAAGTTATAAACATTTATAACCCAAAGCACACACAAGCATACAGCTAAAACGTTTTAGATTGCTATATAAATTATATTGAGGGAGTGAATAAAATAAAATAAAATAAAATAAAATAATTCACCGTCAGCTCGTCTCTTGCCACAGCTTTCCTGTTCATCCCCGCACGCGCTCTCTACACCTCATAAACATCACTTTACTTCCTCGTTTTAAATGTTTCTGTCCTCACACACAGCTGAATCCAATCAAGTGCGCTCGCGCGCGCTCTCTCTCTCACACTCACTCTCACACACACTCGCGCGCTCGTGATACTCCTGTAAAACGCTGACGAGATCAGAATGATGAGATAAAAATGTTTATTCAAAGGTTGACTAATAATGAGATATAATCGCAGTGCAAGAATTTTATCACAGTTTCCTGAGTTTTTTTTCTCTAGATTATGACATTAAACACTAATGAAATAAAATAAAAATAAATAACACTTTATAAAGCTAAATCACCCGCCAGCATTAACACAGCTCCAGCATTCTCCAGCTCAGCTGAGTGACAGTTCAGGGAAGTAATGAGGGAAGACTGCTGGGACTTGGTTTGTTTAAACCTAACACACACTTATTATAATTACAATTTCTTCTTTTTTCCTTTTTATCCTGATCATTCAGAATCATCAACACTTTAGCTATATACATTTTCCCATTTTGCTCATGAAGTATTAAGAATTTCTCCCTCATTATACTCATTTGTGGAGTTCTGTGTTTTATTTACTAGTTTATTATTAAACATGGTATCTAATTTCTATCTCAGATTTCCACCTGGATTTAATGACATCGTCGCATACCTGAGCACACAGAATAGATCTGAGAATCTTCACAGCTCTGACAGGACAGTGTGATTAGATCAAATGTGAACGAGTTACAGACCTGTTCCTTGGCCTCGAGCATCTCGTGTCTCAGCTGGAATACAGTAACAGATTCCTCACCTTCCACTTATAGCAGCTTTATATAAAACCTGTGTGTGTGTGTGTGTGTGTGTGTGTGTGTGAATCAGCAACCGTGTGACCGACACATTTTTTTTCCATCCTGCTGCTGCTCTGAGACACACGTGTGAGTGTGTGTGTGTGTGTGTGTGTGTAATCTGTTTGTGACTGCTAAAGGTCAAAAATCATTGTTACAAAACGTAAAACAAACATTAAGCCCTACATGATCACAGCAAGACAGTCCACCACTAACTCACTGTGGGTCTTCTGCACATTGTGGGTGTTCCATTTAATTTGTCATTCATGGTTTATAAATCATGTAAATCAGTGGTTCTCAAACTTTTTCAGCCTGAGGCCCCCTTGTGTAGGGTGCATCCCTTTGTGGTCCCTCTAGAGTCTTCAAATTTCGCAGCTTGGTTTTTTTTTTCCACGCTAGGGTCTTCTGTATTAACTTTCTCAGCTAAGAGACTACGTCCTCTATCGAAGAACTGATCCATTATCAATAGTCTTAGGTTTTATCAGTGTGTGGATAACAGTACTGTACACTAGAGTATCAACATGTCTCTGTTTGGTGTGCTGTGTGTAACTGATATCATTTATTATTTCTCATTTTTATGCACATCATAGTTAAAGGTTGACAATCCCAACTTATATAGTTGGTAAAATTCATTTAAAAAAATAATAATGTTCTTGAATTTCAATGCAGCCCCCTGGCAGCATCTGGCGGCCCCCCAGGCCCCGGCCCCCAGTTTGAGAACCACTGGTGTAAATGATATAAAAGTTTTTTTAATGGCATTCCGGCCATTTTGCTGTCAGTCGGTTTGACGACATCAGGGCCACGCTTAAACCGCAAGCCACGTGCGACTGTTCACTTTACAATCCACACAGTGCATTGTGGGATATGGTATATGTGTGTAAGTCCACATTTATACTACATGGTTCAAGTGACCCGTGAACGGATATGACCCGTGAACGTCTAAGCAGGAAAAAAGCACATGGTTTCCGATATTCTCAGATCCACTTCAGGCCTCATTCTTATGTGGAAATTAATCTGATATGAATCGGATACATGTATTTGCGTCTGCCATGTAAGCAGAGAGATCGGATATTCCCCTGCCAGTCAATGTGAGTCAAACGTCATTGAAAAAGCGACAGTGGTGAATGACATCAACTCAGGTCTACCTTGGGTTGTTTCAGGAAGTGTATAGTATAAATGCAGATATCGGATATGGGTCACTTTTAAAAGAAGATGTAAGCGAGTCGTTAAAAAAATATTCTGATACAGTCAACAAATCGAGATATAGGCAACATCAAGACCTGCAGTGTAAATGCAGCCTTAGTGACTACAAAATGGCTGAAATGAGCAGGAAGCATGCTTCAGGGTTTTACAGCGTGACTGTGGAAGGCGACGTGCTGAAAATGTTAAAATGACAAAATATTTTAGGTTTAAAAATAGAAAACATTTTATTCTTACAGTCAGTGACAAGCTCAGCTGAAAATCACAATTACTGAAACAAGCAGGAAGAGAAACAAAACTAAAACTTTTACAATCAGAATTAAAGACATAATTATATTAGTAAGTGTGGCGGATTCTCGACTTCACGCTCACTTAGGAAGGACAGAATAAGAAATATTCCTCAGAGGAAAAACAGAATGGAGCACTTCCTCTCCTCTCACACGGTCAGCATGAATCACTCGCATCACCTCTGAGGTTAACAGAACACAGTAATGAAGACGCACTAACGAAGACGTTGAACAAAATCACAAAAAGAAGCAACAGTGGAGAAAACCTAAAGCCAAACAGCAGCGTGCACAAAAACTATTTACTCGACAGAGCAGCGAGTCTCCACTATGAAACTACAAATGAATCAGTCTTTATTATTCAAGCTGGAAGAAGCTCCGCCTCCAGCACTATGGAGTGAATGGGTGCAGAGGAAGCTCCACCTTCTAGAGACATGTAGAAGGAGATGAAGCTCCTGGGAGACAAGGATGAAAGATGATGATGAAGAGAAGAAGCTCCACCCTCTTGTACAGTAATGACAGGACGAAGCTCCACTAACAGCTTGTGAACAAAAGCTCCGCCCCCTGGCAGGGTGTTTATTTGTAGCTGTAGTTTGTGTTACTGCTGCTGTAGCCGCCGAGGTTCGGGTAGGCGCTCTGCTGATACCCATAATTCTCTGCTCCGGTTCCACCCGTCCCAAATGTGGACTGATTAGTATATGCTACATAGAGAGAGAAAGAGAGAGAGAAAGAGAGAGAGAGAAATGTTTACTGCATCATGCACAATAGGCTTAACACTCCTGTAGTTACCTTCTGACGAATGTGTGTGTGTGTGTGTGTGTGTGTGTGTGTGTGTGTGTGTGTGTGTGTGTCTCACCCCCATAGTTGTAGTTCTGGGTGTTCTGGTAGCCATATCCATAATCAGGTCCCACTAGAGACTCCTGGGTCTGTCCAGAGTTTTGGTTCAAGTTTTGGTTCAGGTTCGGGGTCTGGTTTGGGGTCTGTGCGTTCTTCCTGTACTGGCCGTACTCATGGCTGTGCTGACTGTAGTAGCCGCTGGAGGGTGGAGGGACGGCCTGATACACCGGTGTGTTTGTGTCTGCGATGCTCTGTTCCTCCTGAGAACCTGCAGTGTTCAATTCACCACTGACTGTGAACCCAGAGGAACTGCTCACTGCTGTGGATGCACACGCATACATACATACATACATACATACATACATACATACATACATACACACACACACTCCAGGTGTGTAGTGCTTTACTGTTTTATATCACAGTAATTTTAACACCCACACACACACTCTTGTGATGCTGGATCAACAATGTGACCTCTCACCTTTAAAAGTGGAGCCCTTATTGTTAAATCCTCGGCCCCGCCCTCTTCCTCTGCCACGCCCAGCACTATATGAGACTCCTCCCATTCCACCATAACCCTACACATACATTCAGCAAATCAGACAGACACAGAGTGTGAGATAGTCTGGATATTCACACACTCCTCCTGGTAGGTGTGTGTGTGTGCATGTGTATGTGTGTGTGTGTGTGTGTGTGTGTGTGTGTGTGAGAGAGAGAGACTCACCATTGGAGGGAATTTCTTCTTCTTCTGACTCTCAGGGTTGTCATTGGGGAAAAGTTTCTCTAGTGCAGCCAGAGCAGCATTCGCCTTCGCTAACTTCTTATTGGAACCTGAACCTTGAAACTTCTGTCCATCCACCTCCACCTAATACACACACACACACAGCAATATCATGCATCAACACACCGTTAGCCTTGTGTGGGTATAAGTGTGCATAATTCTCTGGGTCATCTGTGTGCTGCCTGTGAGAGTGTGACCATGTTCACTGACACAGTGATGATAAAAACAGAAAGAAACACAATTTAGAGTGCTGTGTTCAGTGTGAGGATTAAACACGTCTCACTCACACACACACCTCAATGGTGAAGATCTTGTCGTTAAATCGTCCTCTCACAGAGACGACCTCATACTTCAGACTCCGCCTCTTTTCATTCAACTCCATGACAGGGTTTTTCCCATGTTTAGTGAGAACAGGACCCCCTTGTAGTGTAGCCTACACACACAGCTATGATTAAATGCGAAACTTTACAAAAAAAAAGAGAGAGTGTGAGTGAGAGAGTGAGAGAAAGAGAGACACCTCAGCTCCATCCCCTCCAGCAGCTGCAGTTTTGTTGGTTCCTGTGGCAACGGTCTCCTCATCTTGCTTTTGATCAGGTGTAGGTGTAGGTGTAGTCTCTGTAGCTGTGACCACTACACCAAGAGCCTGTAAGGCCTACACACACACACACACACACACACACACACACAGAGTAAACTCAAGGACTGTTACGACTATAACATTTATGTTCCACTGTGTTGCTTTCAGCACAAACTAACTGACAGAAATATGATCCAGTGAGAGTACATGTGTGTGTTAGAGAGGGTGTGTGTGTGTGTGTGTGTGTGTGTGTGTGTGTGTGTGTGTGTGAGAGAGAGAGAGAGAGAGAGAGAGAGAGAGAGAGAGAGAGAGAGAGAGAGAGAGAGAGAGAGAGAAAGTGTGAGAGAGAGTGTGTGTGTGTGTGTGTGAGAGAGAGAGAAAGTGTGTGTGTGTGTGTGAGGGAGAGAGAGTGTGTGTGTGTGTGTGTGTGTGTGTGTGAGAGAGAGAGTGTGTGAGAGAGAGAGTGTGTGTGTGTGTGTGTGTGTGAGAGAGTGTGTGTGAGAGAGAGTGTGTGTGTGAGAGAGAGAGTGTGTGTGAGAGAGAGAGAGAGTGTGTGTGTGTGTGTGTGTGTGTGTGTGTGTGTGAGAGAGAGTGTGTGTGTGTGTGTGAGTGTGTGTGTGTGAGAGAGAGTGTGTGTGTGTGTGAGTGTGTGAGAGAGAGAGTGTGTGTGTGTGTGAGTGTGTGAGAGAGAGAGAGTGTGTGTGAGTGTGTGTGGTAATAACGCACTTTTTGAGCGACGAGCAGCTTGGCATTGCGTTTCGAGGGTCCTGTCGCCTCATACGTTTTGCCCTTCACTTCAATGGCCATGGTGAAATGTGGACTGTGTTCGGGACCTGTTTGGGACACGAGCCGATACAGCAAACCAGGATGCAGCTGATTCAGCATCATCACAGCATTACTAGGCTCAATGACGATCTCTGTGCGCACACACACACACACACACACACAAATTTAATCCAGTGCTGTATTTTGTGATTGGATAAAAAAAAGAAGTAATGGCGTTTCAGTAAATGTTCCAGAGCAAAAGCATGTGATGCTGTAATGAACACTGCAGGCACTAGGGGGCACACTCGCACCCACACAGTAATAGTTTGGGTAAAGTGTTGATTTTGGAACGTGTCTCTCTCTGGTAGAACAAAGTGGTAGAACATTATTTAACGTGGGCTGTGCCGCAGCGTGTGGATTAAACGACCGCTCCGACATAAAACTAAAAAGAATTTAATATTACACTGATATGTAGTATTCTGCTGCACATGACTGTATGACTTACTGTGTTTTAACAGAATTCATGTTTTTAGTCAGGGTTCCAGTTCATCCTAGAGCTAGCTTTGTATACAGAGGCACTCTCATGCTGGAACAGGTTTCAGCCTCTTAGTTCCAGTGAAGGGAAATGTAACGCTACAGCGTACAGAGACTTTCCATACAATATAGTGTAAGGAATGATCAGTAAAATTTGCATGCTAACTAAGAATTTAAAATGCTTAGCTTGCTAGATGCCCAACACGTCTAATTTATATTACTTTAAGAAAAATACGTAGCTCTACATCAGTCACGGCCTTACCGAGGAACTGCCTATAACGGACATTTAGCAATCTAATTCAAGTTTCAGTGTAACAACGTCCTCAGTGTTGTAAAAGTAAAACAAGACAGTGTGTCCACAAACAACAAAGGTGTACGCATCTAGAGACTTCATGCCTACGGTCTTTTCTCTCTAGAACAAATGGTGGGAGTTTCAAACTTGGGCGAGATGGCGGTGCGTGCAGACGCAGCGGCTAGGCGCTCCCAGATTAGCAACGGTTTCTTTATTATTTTGTGTTTATTTGTTAAGTTTACTAGCTCAAGTAATTGGTGCACACAGGATATCTGAACGGTCTAAACTCCTTAACACCCTAGAACTGTCAGGAGTTTACTTTTGAAAACTGCAACTTCATCCCACGGGATGGAGTCAACACCATCCCACCTGGGAGGCGACGCAGAAAGAGAGCTGGCATTCGAGCTAGGCTAAGATCTAACCCACACGAACCATCTCTGCCGAGTCTCTTCCTCTCACACTCTCGGTCACTCGTCAACAAGATGGAAGAAATTCGCCTAAGAATTACTTGGAACAACATATGCAGCTGGGTGACGATTATCACAGACACCTGGCTTAACAACACCATTCCAGACGCTGCCATCGAGCTAGCAAGCCGTGCTGTTTACTATGTAAGAGGACAGGACAACAGACTCCGGTAAGAACAAAGGCGGTGGTGCGTGCATATGTAAACAATGACTGGTGCACTGCCATAGACATCATTGAGAAACTTTGCTCCCCAGACCTTGAATGGTGCAATGTACACTGTTTTTCATACCTAGGGAGTTTACTGCTATCATAATCAGCGCTGTAGACACACCCCCACAAGCTAACGCTAAGGCAGCAATGCAAAAGTTACACGTTGCTATTAGCAACCAGCTAACTATGCATCCAGATGGGGCAGTGTTTGTGGCAGGAGACTTTAATCACGTTGAATTAAAGACAATACTGCCAAAAAAAATTTCCCTACGTCCCAACTAGAGAAAATAATATTTTGGACCAAGTTCTACAAAAAATGTTCCAGGAGCATACAAAGCCATCTCAGCTCCACATCGGGGCTCATCAGATCTCGTTACCCTGATGCTGACTCAGGCCTATAAGCCTCTGATCTGCAGAACAAAACCAGCTGTTAAGACAGTCAAAGTTTGGTGTGAGGAAGCCACCGCACAACTGCAAGACTGTTTTGAGCTCACAGACTGGGATGTGTTTGCAGAAGGAGCTGATTTAGAGGAATATAGTACACCAGTCCTGGCCTGCACAGATTTCTGCACGGAGTCTATTCTAACAACCAAAACCATCAAAACGTTCCGATGCTTAAAAGTTTACAACACTAACACGTTTTGTCCATCAAGATAACAAATAAACAACTTTTATGAAGTTTGAAACCTAAATACAATCTCTAGAGATAAAAAGCTAACCGTACGCTATAAACGAACTACACCACGGTCGCTCGACTTCAACGTCACCATCACCGAGCTTCTGAGAACTTTTCCAAACTTGATTTAAAACATTTTCCATAATACGGATTTACTCTGTGGATGAATCTTCATCCACGTTTTTTTTGAGAAGTGTGCACAGCATACCTGAACCAGTTTATCTGCAAAGTTTTTTCCTGTTCGGCATGATGCTGTTTAATGTCAAGACAATGTCTGTAGTCCCATTTAGCAACCTGTTAGTGTCATGATTTCCCCTCACACAAGCGCTGGATCTCACAGCAAGCTCTTTTAGTGACACTGATATTGTTTACTTTCTACATGTGCATTTGTTATGATTTCTGTCCTGTCTCTGCCCCTATATTGTCATTGGTTGTTCCCTTGTGTGTCATCATTAGTCTCAGCTGTTTTGTGTTCATCCTTAATTACGTTTGTCATTTAAACCCCTGGTGTCTCATTGTTCGACGCAAGTATTGCATGCTTTCTCCATGTACCAGGCTTTTGTTCATAGTTTCACGGCTCATAGTTTTGATCTAATTCTCTACCTCGTTGTTTGATTCTTGTCTGGGCTTGGTTTATGCCGGTTTCCAGATCGCCTGACCTTTTGCTTGTTTTTGACCATGCTATTGTCTCCCGTTTTGGATTTGTCTGCCTCTCTTCAATAAAGCTCTTAACCTCACTTGCACCCGTCCTAAACCCTCATTACGTGACCGTTAGCAACCGCCTTTTTCAACAGGTAAAAGCTTTTTTTTTTTTTTTTTTTTTTTTAAATCATGAGTGGGGTTTTACTGGCGTATTTTATGTCGTAGAATAAAACGTGAACATATTTTGAGCTTGTGTTCATCACGGACCTTATTTCAGGCTTTTAACCAAATTACCATTAAAAAAAAAAAAAACCATTGACTTTGGGATGGAACCGGAGGGCTAAAGTGTTTCCTATGAGCGGAGGATGAACTTTAAATGTCAATATCGCAGTCGATCATGTTCATGTAATCGTAGGCAGTCAAAATCGTAATCGTGATTAATATTCAATTAATTGTGCAGCCCTAATGGCTAGTAAGATCGTTAACACAACAGTAAATAATCATGTTACAGAGAGAGAGAGACATGCCTTTGCGAGGGATTTTACTGCTGCTCGACTCTTCATCTGAGGCCGACTCCAGTGGCCGCTTCACACACAGTCCTGGCACTGAGGTTTGGGCTGCACAAAACACACACACACACACATACACACACACTCTCAGAGCAAGGCTAACTGCATATACAACACTGCCTTCTAAGGAGAATGAGAACAAAAGCATTTAAAAAAATATATATTATACAGAAGTGTCAGATCTGCAGACAGGATGATGAGGAGCGATGCCAGTGTGTGTGTGTCTTACAGATGAGCGAGTCGCTGTACATGTGCCCCACTTTGGGTGACAGGCGGTTCATCCCCAACACTTTGTGGATTTGTCCAAACGCCATCAGCCGCAAAGCAAACTGGGAAATAAAGAGAGAAAACAAAGAGAGAAAACTTACAGCTGTGCAGTACATCACACACACCCATCACACACACCACCGACATACACCACCAACATACACCACACATCAATGTAGATCTGTTATACACTGCAGAGCTGTTACTGTGGACATTTTAAGCACATCAGAACTCCACACTTCAGGAATAGGCCCCGCCTTTCAGGATTTCTGAGCTGTTTGTGCTCCGGTGTTAGACTTCACGCAGCGCTGTGCAGACCGATCAACGGCTGACTTGAAGCAGTTCACAGCAGTAAGAATTTTTGTCCGACTTGTCCTGTGGCTGACGCCACGTCACTGTGACATACGAGATCAAAGTACCGTGATAGCGATATGAGACCAGTCGGCTCCCTCAGCCAGCACGAGCTCTGACACCTTCAGTTCCGCTAAGGCTCACAAATCCTTATTTTCATAACAGTAAAAACCCTTTTTGTGTGATCTTAATGTTATATTGTTTCATGTTTATCAAAATAAAACTGATAAAAAATAAAATATATAGACCTCACGTAACTGTTTTTTAAAAAATACAGGCTTATAGAACTTTCTTCTTACAGGCACTGTATTAGCTTAACCTATTCAGTGAAAAGTGTTTCTGGTTGCTACATGTAAAATTCAGACGTCCGTTCACGTGAGAAATATTACATCTAATCCGCTTCATCTGCGATAAAGAAAGCAAACTACGGGAAAGCGTCTGACTTGACCGCTCCGGAAACTCTCACCGATCGGTTACATGCATCCACAGCTGAACACATGTCTTTCCTTCTGAGAACCCCAGTGCATTCTGGGCAAGAGCTGTACCTGTGCACTCTGGGTAATGTCCTCCCTCTGCTGGGGGGTAAGGTGGCAGCTTGCATCCACACCTGCCCTCTCACATGGGTCAGAAATACCAGGACCATCTGCAGGCACACACGCACAAACACTAATGTACAGTGCATCCGGAAATTATTCCCAGCGCTTCACTTTTCCACATTTTATGTTACAGCCTTATTCCAAAATGGATTAAATTCATTATTTTCCTCACAATTCTACAAACAATACCCCATAATGACAACGTGAAAGAAGTTTGTTTGAAATCTTTGCAAATTTATTAAAAATAAAAAACAAAAAAAGCACATGTACATAAGTATTCACAGCCTTTGCCATGACACTCAAAACTGACTCAAAATGTGGAAAAAGTGAAGCGCTGTGAATACTTTCCGGATGCACTGTATGTATGTATTTGTGTGTGTTTTTTTTAAATGTAGAAACATTTTATTTCATTATTTTGAAGGCATCTGTGCTTTACAGCATTTCTTTGCATTTGCCTAAAACTTTTACACAGTACTGTATAAATATATATACATACACATACATTTACTTACATTTATACACAAAAATCATTCCTCATAAGGAAACTGTGCGTGTGTGTGTGTGTTTGTTTTACCCTCCAGTAGTATTCCAGATGCAACACACTCCAGCACTCTCCTCAGAGCCTCTCCTGGTCCCATCGGTCGATCGCATGTTGATATCGCTCTCTCGCACAGCAGCTCCAACACCTACACACACACACACACACACACACACACAACAATATACAAAAACACTGAAAGAACAGCTTCAACACTTACACACACACACACACACACACACACACACACACACACACACACACACACACACACACACACACTCACCCATCCTTTGAGGGGGGTCCATGTAGGAACACGGGTACACAGATCTCTCAAGATGCGGATGACGATCACACTTGAGTGTAGGTTGTTAACTTTAGCCTGTGAGCCACCCACAAAATACACACACACACACACACACACACACACACCCTGCATTACACTGCTGATATACACTGTGTATACGATATACACCCACATACACTAGTCTATATTCATCACACTGTGTGACCAACACAGATCTGTTAAACTGTCCACCTGTCTATCTGTCCGCCTACCTTTCTGTCAGTATCTGCCTGTCTTTCCGTCAATCTGCCTGTCTATCTGTCAGTCTGTCTGTCTGTTATTTTATCAACCCAGCCATCTAAAGCAGTGCTTCTCAAACCTGTCCTCGGGGACCCCTAGCAATGCACATTTTGTATGTTTCCTCACACACCTGATTCAACTCATCAGCTCATTAGTACAGACTGCAAGACCTGGATTGGATGTGTCAGATAAGGGAGACATACAAAAAGTGCAGTGATGGGGGTCCTCCAGGACAGGTTTCAGAACCCATGATCTAAAGGATCTCTCTCTATCGAACAGTCTACCTAAACATTCACCATGTAGCCAGAGAGGCCTTTCATATGGTGTTTAGATGGTCTAGAGAGCATGAGGGCAGCTGATCTGATCCGAGTGTGTGGAAGTGTGTTAGCGAGCATGCTGATTAACAGAGCGTGAGGCGTTGTGTTATGATTTGAGAGCATATAAACGCTATTATTGTGGATCACTGACTCTGCATGTGAACGTACTTCCATTCTGCAAGTCAGGTGTTTGTCACTCAAAGATAAAATTCATTTTCAAGATATAGTCTCTCTGTGAGCTTGATTCACTGCTCTGTGCTCTCAAAACACACCCACAACAACAATTTAGGGATAAATTGATATTTGGATTTCTGGATGAAGCTGCTCTGTGACAATGCCCATTGCGGAGATTGTCTGTGTTCAATAAGCATGCTCACTAACACCGTTCCACACACTCTGTTCGGCCACCCTCACGCTCTCTTATTAACGATTCTGCTTCAACACCATTCTTTAATTGTCTCCATGTAGGTCAAGTTGGAACAAACCATTCCTGAGGGAGGAGAATAAAAACACCTTCATCTACTTTGACTTTAGTCCATCTTTCCATCTACAGACTCTCTCAGTGTAAACAGTCGTATACGAGTGGAATGTCCACGTCTCTCAGTTTTCTTTAAAAATAAAAAGCACTTTGTGAACATTTCAACAGTCAAACACGCTATTAATTAACGTCATGTTAATTTACGTTAGAGGTCGTTAGATTATAAAGCGAGGTGCAAACCTGGAACCACTTGGCGTGGCGCAGAGACGCGAGAGACTCCAGGCAATTGTTTGTGTCCAGCGCGCCGGGCGGAGCTTCTATCAGACCACAACACAAGGCACAGTTTGACCAAGGGGCACTCAGACCTCTCCTAGGGGGCGGAGCCAACATACTTGGAGCTCATAGGGGTGTGGTCAGTTTTATATGAGCTGCTATTAGGCAGGGTTTGAATGCGGATATACCCTCACACACTGCTTAAAATCTATGGACACTAGGACCTTTGTGGTGGTGAAGTTCATATTTTACAGTGTTGAATGAGGGTGTGGCTGACCTCCAGGCCACACCCTCATTCAGCACTGTAAAATACAAATGCCGATTTTGTGGAAGAAAGAAAAATAAGGGCACAATAAATAAGGCCACGACCTCTTGCGCGCCCCCCCTAGCTGTGCGTAGAATGATTTACATAATGTGTGTAAGCAATTTTTAACTAGCGTGTGCATCATTGGCTAAAGGCTGTATATATAAATCAGCATGATTATGAGGTCACGAGACCTGCCCCCAAAGCTTAGCTGCTCCGCCCCTCCAAGAGTCCAAGAGCTTCCGGTTGGTCAAAACTCCACCGCCCCTAAAAACTCACACACTTTCAAAATCACAAGTGACAAGAGGAAAATATCTGATTTAAATTCCACAATTTTTTTTCTTTCGCAGAAACAGGGTGAACGCTGCAGCAAAACCTGACGAGTGGAACAAATCAATTAATCATAATAATCAATCAATAACCCAGAAATCTATCATTACAGGAATGTGAATGAATCCTGGTGTTCAGGATTAACACATCACACATGTACTCGTTACAGCTTAAAACAATATTAACCCTGTGTTCACATCAGAAGGCCACAATGAATTTATTGCTTGGGGGTGCGTGGCCTGATTTTTGATAACCGGATAGGAAATGTTCTGAGCAGCACTGCTGCGGCTTTCCCACTAAGACACCCTGCTTTACTCCCAACTGCCAGCTGATCGGGTCATGATAAGCATCTTAACACATACACACAGGCATTATAATTGCACACTTCCCTTTCTTTTGTTCTTTTATCCCTCCATAACTTCAAACATAAACTTTACAGTGTTTATTAAATTTACCGGTAGTGAAAATGTACTCTCCTGCCCTCTACCTCTTTCACCTCCTCCAAAATATATAAATAAATAAATAATTAAATAAAAATGAATTATAAGATGGCTTAAATCTAGTTTTAAACCGAATTCATGTACAAACAGTAAAACAATGACGGATGGAAAATGGGACAAGGTTTATAAAAAAGGGATAAGGTTCTCCTCTCGCTGCACACTCCATACGCATTCGTAAGGAGGCTCCTACAGATGCTAAATACCTGATAATGTTTGTGCTCCCGAGGTAAAACGTGTACTGGACAGACAGCTGTCCTTCACTGGCACAAACCTGAGGGAGTGTGTGTCGCATCTCTACAGGATTCATGGTGAAGCTGTGTACAGTGGGAGGAGCATGCCATTCACGTGTTGCCCCCAAGTGTGAACACAGGGAATGAACCAGGCTTGTGCAATATAAGTTTCAGGTTTAAGTGTGTAATATCACCAGTCTGCAGTCAGGAACAGCAGTAATCACAAACACTTAGCCAGATGATGGATTCTTAGGTGATTCTGCAGTAATGTGCAGTAAACCATAAAAAACAAACAAACAAAAAAAAAAAAAAAAGAAAAAAAAAATTCAACATAATCCTTTTACAAGTCAGTTTTCTGTCCACATGGCAGACATTTTGACCATTGACCTCAAAGTGTTTGAACGTGTCTGAGCGCTGACTGGCGCCGTGGAGCAAAAACATGTTGATAAGTGGCGTATTTCATCACCTTCTAATCATCACCATTAACATTACTTGTAAATTGTTAAAACACTTCATCGAGGGCCCACTGAATCTTTTAGCTCAAAATATTTGTTCGGTTTTTTTCTTTCTGACGAATCCAAAAGCACAGATTTCGACATGCTTCAGCTGAAACTTTTTGTTCACATCAGAAAGAAATACAAATATAATAACCAATGTTAAATTTATACTTATTTAATGTGAGCCAAGTCAATCTGTTAAGCTGCAGAGCTCCTACACAGAATGTATGTAAAGGTTAGCAGATCAAGTAATATCATGAGGGTGAAACATCTTGTAAAGACGAGTAAACAGTTATATCACACAAGCCAAGTCTGAACACAAACTAAAATATTCACTTATTAACTCACTTCAACGTTTTTGCTGCAAAGCAACCCCTTTATTTTTTTACACGCACGCCTGCAAGAGTTATTAAACTGCGGAAGGTGGGGTGTGTCTGTATCTGTGTGCATGTGTCTGTGTGTGTGTGCGTGTGTGTGTGTGTGTACCTCTGGCCCGCCCGTGCTCCATCTGCTCCCTCACTACAGGGGATGTGAGATGGATCTTCATGTTCAGCACCGGTTCTGTTACAGTCCGCACTGTTACAGCAGCATCCTCAACTGCCGCAGTGATCACATACTCGCCCTCCATCTGGTCCTAAACACACACACAAATTACGCTCATGTAAATATGTGTAAACCAGCTCGTAAACAAAGCACTTGAATATTGTGCAGGAAAGTGTGGAGGTGTCAGTTAAAATGTACCCTGAGGTAGTGTGTGTGTTTTTTTTCTTCACCTTCATCACTTCCTGAAGTTTGTTGGTGATGGTGTTCAGTAGTTTTTGTGTTGGTGTGTCACTGCAGAGCATCACGAGCTCCAGGTCCATGTCCTGCTTCAGCAACAAACCCTTTGCCACCAACCCCACTCTCCGTACCCCCTGGAGCTTATTGCCCCCACTGTAAGACACACACACATTAACATTTAAACCACTATCTGTACCCCTTGCCGCAGCTTATTACCCCCAGCATTGGTATTCTCTAAAATCTGTAGACAATGACACCCCAGAATAAAACACCTCGTAGCATCTTGTCTATTCAGCCAGTTAGCGACGGTCTTCAGTCCGTTCTCCACATGGGATACCATGTCCTGCACGGCCTGCAGCTCCTCCGCACACGGATACACACTCGCATGTTTGGCCTTAACGTGACGATCCTCAATGACGAACAGGCGCTGAGGGAGCAGCTTCTCCTGTTAGCACATGGAATAAAGCTTAACACATGTAGAGATTGTCTCGCTCCCTCACAGTCTGAATTCTCAGAGAACCCAATGTTCTGTGTGTAGTAATAATAATAATAATAATAATAATAATAATAATAACAACAACAACAACGACACTGAGGTGGTGTTTAACTCACAGGATCAGGAGGAGCTTCAGCTTCTCTCTGCTTCATCTCAGCTACACAGGCGTGGTACTGCCGCAGTTTATCTTCATAACACACACACTCATACCAATAGCGCAGTTCCTCATACCTCACACACACACACACACACAGGTCAACACCAGAGCAATACAAATTCACACAAAAAAATCTCTAACAAATTGTAAAAATGTCAACTATACCATAAGCATGGAGATAACAGTTGTGTAAACAGTGTGTGTGTGTTACCTGTTGTAGTCACG
Organism: Ictalurus punctatus; assembly: GCF_001660625.3. Classification (NCBI taxonomy): domain Eukaryota; kingdom Metazoa; phylum Chordata; class Actinopteri; order Siluriformes; family Ictaluridae; genus Ictalurus; species Ictalurus punctatus. The sequence continues at coordinate 17,079,407 of NC_030427.2, read as the reverse complement.
TGGGTGAAGTGTGTGTCCCTCCTGAATCAGTGAGTCCCAGTACAGAAGCTCGTCATAAGCCTCTTGTTCATCCCACACACACTGCATGATGCTCACTAACACTTACACACCTGAAACGTATGTTTATAATCTGTTTATTATCAGTGGAGCGACTGTTATACACGTCCCTGTGTGTGAGCTGTTACTATGGAAATGATAACGTATCAGAACGAGCGCATTAATGAAAATAACAACAACAACAACAACAACCATGCGCTACTGTCAGAGCTGCTGTTCTAGAAAATTAATCAACACTCTCTGACCAATCACAATCCAGAACTCAGCAGCAGCGTGGAGGAAATATAGCTGTATAAAGAAAATATTTCAATCGCGTTGTTGCTCGTTAGTTAGCTTAGCTACCTAGCATCATGGTTAGTGTTGCGTTAAGTGTAACAAAAACATCGGACTAAAATATCTTATCTAAATTATTACTGTGATTTTATCACTATTAAACATATTTGACCTGTAAACGATTTAACGGTTTGAACTCAAGACGCGTAACTCTTCACTTTCTATAGTGTTAATCAAAAATAATCTCTCAAATACTGAATAATCATAATCATAATCATAATCATAATCAAAACCCGTGTCTGTAATAAAATCCCATTTATCCCCAATATCATTTCCATAATAAACTCACCTTAGTGGGGATAAGAACACTGCGTTTGCGATAAAAGACGCGATGGTGTACTTCCGGTGCATCAAGTAGAGTTTCCGGGACAACCCTGTAAATAACCAATAGAACAGTGAGGAAGCCTTTACTTCGCCTACAAAACCGGAAGTAAAATTCGGAATCAGTAGATTTCTGATTTGTTTCCTGACAGCGCCGCGCAAGCGCCATAAACAAACTGAACAAGAACACTATAAAACTCTAATAAACACAATAATGCAAAGGACCGCGAGCTTCAGGTCTGAACACGCGTTCCCGCGAATGTTTTGTTGGATCCTGCGAGATCCAGGTCCCGATACACACCTCTACATCCGGGCATTTTGGCTTCAGAAAACTGTTAAAGATGTTAAAACAAAATCAGTTGTAAATTATTTACTTCCACTCATAAATACTCACACAAATATAAATACTCACACCCAGAAACAAAAACACTGATATAAACTAAAATTATGTTTCTTACTATTTATTTTTAATGTCAACTATTAGGGACCACACACACACACACACACACACACACACACACACACACATACAGGTATGTAGAAATTTAGATTTTATTTTTGATTTTATTTAGATGTACAAATGACATTCAGTGAATTAAACACCTCAAATAAAAGTAAACCTGGACATCCGAGTACAGATCAATGCATGTGAGCGCGCGCGCACGCACAACACAGCATGTTGGTGTAACAGAGGAGTCATCTCACACTGTATAAAACACTTTTTTAAAAATCATCTTCCACATGCAAGGTAAAAATTCACAGAGTGAAAAGGGTAGTGTACATTCAGATGGTGCGCCCTTCTTAGGCTTCCTCAGTAGTGTCCATCGCATCACTATATCTAACCCCTATACAGTTGTCTTCTTTATTTGAAAAAAAAAAAGGTTATAGACACATTATAAAACAGTTACTAAATTAAAACCACTGTGTGGAGCTGCCCCACCTCCCTACACAGCCTGGCCAATCAGCTGAGCAGATTCTGAATGGGGCAGTATGGGGGCGGGGCTACGGGCATGGTCCGGTTTGAGATTAAGGATGTGATGTCGCAGATGGATGAGCCAGTCTTCTTGCACAGAGAGGGGTCCACTGAACACCTGCTCACAGAACCTACACACACGCGCACACACACACACACACGTGCACAATCAGACAGGGCTGTGTGTGTGAGATGTGCACAGGTGTAGGTGTGTCTGTGTAGCTCACCTGCACTTCAGTGAATAAATATTTCCCACCAGTTTAACTAGGCTGGTTTCAGGTGGGCGGGGCATCAGAGAGGGGGCATTACCCACACGCTTCAGAGCCCCCACCATTCTGAGAGGGAATAGTTTAGGAGGCCGACGATCAGAACCTGCAGGGAGTAAAAAAACAAACACACACACACACAGCAAAATAATATACCCTTAAAATATACTTCAATAAGAAAGAAAGCTATGGAAGTAAAACTCAAACATTTGACCTTAATGTGACCCAGACCCTGTTTGGATTCATTCCAAAATCAGTTCATCTGCTTGTCCGTATAAATCCTATAAACATTCATCCACGTGTTCTCGAGATATCGCTCTAACAAGAATGTAACGGGAGGACGGGCACAAAATGAATGCCTCCTTTACCTAGTGACAGAGGCATAAAAACTAGAGTAGAATGTAATGGCACCCACACTCTACATAGTTCAGATTTGACTCAGACTCTATTTGGTGCACTTACACAGAAGACACTAACACTCAGTGCACTCTGTAGAATGTTGAAGCAGTTATTCCCTACACTAACTAGTGCACTAGGAGCAGAGGAAACATACAGGACAATGTGTGTCTTGTTAATAATAAATTTATATGATGTAACTAATGACTAATGGGTAATTAAAGCTGAAGAGGAAGTGAGGTTACTGTTTTTCATTACCATGGTCAACACCTGAGTGGGGGGCGGAGCGATGGGATGACAATTTCCTATGGGAAGAGGAAGAGCAAGAGAGACCCGCCCCAGTTTTACCCTGCCGAGCTCCAGGAAACGGGCGGCTTACACAGGAGCGGGCGGAGCCAGCATCAGAGGAGCGAACTGGAGAGCAGACACGCCTCTGTCTCACACACACACACACACACACTCAATATTTGTTGTATTTCTACATAATGGGAGTATCAGGTATATTTAGTCCATGTCTCTGTGTGTGTATGTATGTATGTATGTATGTATGTATGTGTGTGTGTGTACCTTGCGAATGTGCGGTAAAGTCCCCTGCATGTAGAGCTGATGAAGGGCAGCGACCTTCTCAGGCTCTCTGCTCATCCACTGGCTGAGGGCAGAGATTGGTGATTGGCTGGAGCTCCACTGCTCCCCCAGCTGACGGAGGTGAGCGCGTGCATGACTGGCTAATGCCTTCCGGTTCTCAAAGTCAAATCCACACAGCTCACAAGTAGCCTCAAATGCTGCATGTGCACACACACACACATCATCACGTTTTTTTTTACTTGATTTTAAAATACTTTTTAGTTACTAACAAATCTCAAATTTTCTGACAATTCAGTTAACATTTTAGGCAAGTCACTCTGGATAAGGGTATAAAGGTAAAGATCCTAAGTCTCTCATCTCATCTCAGGTATTCCACCCCCCCAGTAAGGGTCAACACTCTCCATTCTAGCTTAGCAGTGCTTGTGTACCTGAAAGTCTACACTACAAGAGTTAAACCCTACAGAAGTGATATAGTGACCGATGTACCTGAACCTGCACCGTCCGTCTCCGTTTTCTCTCTGCAGAAGTCTACGGGTGACGGTGTGCCCTCTGCCCCCTGCCCTCTGCCCTCTCTGATCATCAGCTCGTGCAGCGTGTCGATAGGTGAAGCGCAAGGGGCCCACTTCACTCCCAGTTGGCGCAGGTGAGCACGGGCATGGCACGACAGAGCTTTACGGCTATCGAACAGATCTCCGCAGTAATCACACCTCACAGGCTCGGCCACGCTCACCTCCACCTGGGGGCCTGATACATGTGCGTGTGCACGCACGCGCACACAAACACACACACACACACACACTACATAAATAATCTGGTTTGGTATTAGTATTAGTTGTGGTATCAGGTGTGTGTTGATATTCATATCACACTAATATTATGACTGTAGCAGAAAGTCCACAGTGGACAATAACAAGGTGGAAAGAAGCTTAACATTTACCTGTAGTTAGACTCTGATTGGCTGGAAGTGTAGTGTACTCCACAGATGACTGGACAGTAGTCAAATTCAACTGAGTTGAGGGTGGAGGTGTAGTTTTTGTTTTTGTAGACTGATGTCCAGTAGAGATGTCCAACTCTATTGGCTCATCTTTCGGTTTGGACACGGCCATCCTTGTGCCCTTTCTGGCTTTGGGCACTCGGACAGCAGAAGGGCCTGGTGCAGGAAGAGGTGGAGCTTCAGATAGAGGCTTGGGCATTTGGCATGGGGAGGGGCCTGGTGCAGGAAGAGGTGGAGATTCAGATGGAGGCTTGGCTTGAGCAGGAGTCAAGGATGTGGCCTGTGTGGGTAGAGTTAAACTACTACCACTACGGCGAGCCATCAGCTCTCTGAGTGTTGCCATCGGTGAGCCGTGAGCCGTCCAATCAGTGACGCCGAGCTGGCGCAAGTGAGAGCGGGCATGGCTCGCCAAACTCTGGGTCTTCTTAAAATTCTCTCCACAAAACTCACAGTTCGCATTCTTTGATGAATCACCTGACAGGAAATGACAGCATGACATCACTTAAGCAGCACTGAGGTTTGGGCTGAACAGAAATACACACACACACACACACACACACACACACATATATATATATATATATATATATATATATATATATATATACACATAAATAAATACACACTCACTGTCTCTCTGTGTTTTTTCTCTTGCTGATGAGAGCTTCCTCTTTTTAAATGGAGGTGTGGTTAACAGAGCAGTGGGTGGGTCCTGTCCGTCTAGCCCCACCTCCTTTTGGAGCAGATCATGCAGGACCTGTATGGGCAGGGCTTTAGGGTCCAGCTCCACCCCAAAATGGCGCAGGTGAGCTCGAACATGACTGGCCAGGCCCTTCTTCGTCTCATACCTTGCCCCACACAGCTCACACACATGTACACAATCACGCTGGGACACACCTGGTATCTCCACTGTGTCCCCACAAGCACACACACACACACACAGGTCAGGTCTGTGGTGCTGAACATTCACAGTTCATGATATTTTCACAACATTATTGTGTTCACCTGCAAGCTGTTCTACATTACTCTTTAAAACGGACCTCACTGCTGCAACATGGGATCAGTGTGTGTGTGTACTCACTCAGGTTGAGGTGAGTGTCTGTTTCCTGTGGCACTCCCAGTGGTTTGGACAAAGCTGAGAGAGTGGGCAGAGTCTTGGGTGGTTTATGGTGATGGACTGGAGATGATGAGGATGAAGATGAGGAGGACGAGGATGAGGACGAGGAGTCTCTCAGTGATACAGGGGCAGCAAAACACGGTCTCTTCACCAATTCACCAATTTTGATCTTCAGTTTGGTTCCTGAACCGTGTTTGGCTCCATGTTTACTGGTGTGTTTGGTTCTGTGTTGGGTGTGTGTTGTGTGTTTTGCCGTGGTGTGTGTGTGTTTGGGTGTAAAGGGCAAAGCCCCATCCCTCTCAGTGATCAGTTCATACAGCAGGCTGATGGGGGCACCGCTGCTCTCCGAAACACACACACCCAGCTGACGCAGGTGAGAACGGGCATGGCTCGATAACCCTCGCCTAGTCTCAAAACACATACCACACACCTCACACACATGCGTGGCTGCTACACACACACACACACACACACACACACACACACACACACACACACAAAGTCAGTTTGAAATCTGCACCACCTGCTTCATATGAAATTATCGGAGCTCTAAGAACACAGTAAATAAAGTCAGCACTTTAATTAAAAGTGTAGGTGTGTGTGTGCATACTTACACTCAGCCTCATCACCTGTTCTCTGTTCGCTAACAGGAACCTCAGCAGCACTCTTTCCTGCCATCTCTCCGTCCTTCTCCACGACTCCGCAGTTCTCCATGACTCCGCCCACTAGAGAGACAATCCCAGCGTAGTGAAGGTGACAATAAACTGCTGAATAAAGAGTGTAATATGTGAGAAAATATACCACCAGCGCTGTGAGAGAATTTAACACACAGGGACATTGAGACGAAGATTATTTTTTCAGCCAATCTTGTTAATGTAAATCGTTTATTTCCCCACCACCAGCGCTCAAAAATATACAGGACAGCGTTGCATGTGAAACAAAATCATACTGTAGAAATAAACGTCTAATAATCTCCACGTGGACGGGGGACAGTTTCATTGTTTAGTCTGTGTGATGATGGGGTTTAGAATAATCTCAGCTGCACAGGAGTTCATTCATTAATTTAATCATGTGTCTAATATTCTAACATACAAACCTCTACACAGACACCTTGCACTGTATTTAAAATGCATGCTGTATGTGGGTTTTATAATATTAAAATAAGGATTTCTGTTAGTTTAAAAAAGATTAGAACAGCACTGTATTGACTGTTTATTTAAAAAAATCGAGTTTCAACTTGGCTAATTTTTCGACAAACATTAAAGTTAACATTGTTTATGTTTAAGTTTACACCACATAGTTCAGTATACAGAGTTGAATACAAACCTACTGAAGACTCGACTTCACATTGCTACAATAAACACACTGAACTACTAAACTTATTTAAATTCATGCTAATAAAAGTAACTTATCCTTTAATAATAAACCCATGCTTTAGCTATTTAACTAGCCTTTGGCTCGCTAATCAGTTTAAATGCTCTATAACAGGACTGATTTATCTCCCGATTACCAGAACAACATTATTAATGCAGTTATCATTCTCACAGTGTGTTTTCCGCATAAAATTAATATCTGAAAGTGTTTAAAGATTCATTTTTTTTACCTGAGTGTGTGTGTGTGTGTGTGTGTGTGTGTGCGCGCGTGTGTGTTAGCAACACAGCGTTATTGTCTGGGATCAACCGGGAGCAGGAAGTCCTGATTAATCGATCCAGAACAATCGATCTACAGTCAGCAGGCGGAAATAATCGATAAACCCGGAAACTGATGAGTAACGGAAGTGCTACATGAAATGAGATTTTGGATCCAAGTGAAAAATGAATAACAGCACCATCAAGACGTAAAGAAATAGCAAAGAAAGATAGAATGCAAGAAAAAACCCCTAAATGTTTGAATGATTTAGGACTTATTAGAGAAGATTTTCATAAATCTGGATGTGTAAAATCTGTTTACATTTATTCATTTAACAGACGCTTTTATCCAAAGTGACTTACAAATGAGGAAATACAAACAAAGCGATATATCAAGCGGAGAACAGTACAAGTAGTGCTACCATACAAGATTTGTAATTGAGTTATAGAGGTGTAAGAAGGTGTGTTTATAGGAAATCTTTTGCCAATTTGAACTTCAACTGAGATATTTCCCCAACGTGCATTTAAAACATTTGTATTATCAATGTGACTCAAACCCACTCCACATTACGTAACTTGGAGGTGGAAGCGAAATGTGAAAGATCAGTGTTTATGGTGGATGTTTGGGTGTGTGTGTGTGTGTGTGGGGGGGGGGGGGGGGGGGGGGGGGTATATGAAGAGAAGTGGAGCATGGAGACGGGGCTCACTAGATAAAGGTCTATTTAGGAAAGCCAGGTACTATAGAATATATTGATAAAGTGTAATCACTATGGATAACCAACATTTAGAATTATTACTTAGAAGCATAATCTAATCATCAATATTAGTTAACAAGCATAATCTATATGTATATTCAGTATTTAGAAGCATAATCTAAATCCATAGAGCACTTTGTGATCAAGTTATATTCTAAGTGTGTACTGAGTTAGATGAATTACTGTACAATTATTGTTTTTCTGTATCAGCCTGCACCTTTCCGCACAGCAATAAATTGCCATTAGACATTCGCTGAAACTGCTTTTGTAAGTAAACAACCTTGAGGCCGAATACCAATTAACGAGTTAGGATAGGGCCTCGGGAAGGGAGGTAGATATCAGCTAGGATGCCAGACAGAAGCAGACAGAAGCTCATTGAGACATAAGAAGGGAGGGTTGGTCAGAGAGAAACAAAAAACAAAGATTCTGTCTGAGTGAAACCTGTTTTATTCTTCAATTTCTTTAACTTTTAGGATCTTTTATCTAACACACACACACACACACACAAGAGGGGAGAATAAACTGGATTTTTTTCATAAATGCGTTACCAGATACGATTAGGACTAGGATTAGAATGACTAAGATTATATGGTGTATAACTTTATTGACACATTATCACAAGTGGAATCAAAACTACAGGAATTTATTAGAGATGACAGATTTGAAGGTGTGAGAATAAAAAAGAACCAAGGCAGTGGTCAGCAGAATCAGGATTAATCCAACCAATCAGGATTAAGCTCTCTCATCATCATGGAGTCGGTACAGTGGAACTGCAGCAGCTGCATGTGAAAACTTCAGCATCGTACACGCAAGAAATGACATTGTAAAAATGTGACATATTAAACCTCAGTGTTAACATTACAATGTAGATTTTCATAAACATTACATAAAAAAAGTTATCAGAACACTGAAGTTATCAGATTTAACGCTATCCCTCCATCCATCCATCCATCTTCTATACCGCTTAATCCTTTTCAGGGTCAATGGGAAACTTGGAGCCTATCCCAGGGAGCATCGGGCACAAGGCGGGGTACACCCTGGACAGGGTGCCAATCCATCGCAGGGCACACACACACCCATTCATACACTACGGACACTTTGGACATGCCAATCAGCCTACCATGCATGTCTTTGGACTGGGGGAGGAAACCAGAGTACCAGGAGGAAATCCCCGCAGCACGGGGAGAACATGCAAACTCCGCACACACATGGCCACGGTGGGAATCGAACACCTGGAGGTGTGAGGCGAATGTGCTAACCACTAAGCCACCGTGCGCTGATTTAACACTATAGGGAACCGAAAATTTTGAAACATTGCTTCAACTTACTGTAGTATGTATGTGTCACTGGTGAATTTACTCTACACACACACACACACACACACACACACAGGCACTCACACACTCACACACTGTGACATTTTATTCACACAGCTTTACATTTGTTTGTTTTACTAATGAAGCGTACAGTAAGAGTGTGCCAAATAACACATTAAACACACAACCATGAACACTTCTTTACTTACACAATAACAAACACTCGAACACTACTTCACAGTGGAACACATCTAACAGAAGCAGAAACTAAATGTAAAGGATTATGGGTAAAAACTCTTAGCTGCGCAGTCTGACGTCATACACACTGAGCACACCCTCTCACTCACTGTCTCACTCACTGTCTCACTCTCTGTCTCAGTGTTAAGTGTTGATTACGATGTTCTCAGGCCGTCACCATGCACTGTATTTAATTGCTGCATGTCCTTTAACAGACTCGCAAACTGCTCCTCCTGAAAAAACACACACATATACACACACACACACACACACACAGAACAATGCAGTAACCTTTACCCCAAACTGTCAATAACAATAATAAATATCAACAACAACAACTATAATAATATTATTATTAATAATAATAAAGCTCCGCCCACTTACCAACACATTCATCCGTTCAGCTGCTGCCAGAGCGACATTAAGCTTCCTCTCATCTTCCTCACGCTCCTCCTCAATCACACCCAGTCTGCACGCACACACGCACACACACACACACAAAACCGCATCACAATGCACACTGACATTGAGGGGAGGTGACACACAGTGATACTGTAGGCTGATTAATATGATGTGTGATTGAAATTTCAGTGACAGTGCAGGTATGAGAGCAATGCAATGCACCTTTACTGTGTCCTAATAACATCACACTTATACTAGTTACTCACATGTCCCTGTGTGTGTGTGTGTGTGTGTATATATATATATATATATATATATATATATATATATATATATATATATATATATATGTGTGTTACCTGAAGGTGGCGCTGGCGAGCTGCTCCTCTCTCAGAGCTAACATACTGCGCAGTTCCTGCATTTCGGTCTGTAGATGCGCCTGCTGCTCCTGACTCACACTGATGAAATCCTCCAGCCGCTTCGCCATCTCCAGCTCACGGTCCGTCACCTGCTCCACCCCCAAACGCAGCTCACACAGCTCCTGAGCATGCTGGGAAATGCACACACACGCGCACACACAGAGTGAGATCTGTCAAAGCACTGGCTGTGTCACAAGAAAGAGGCAGTGAGTGGGACAAAGCGGGTGTGTTTTTATGACCAGGTGTTTTTTGAGACATTATCGGTATTTGAGACAGAGTCAGTGGTTGAGACAGAGCAGGTGTTTGAAACAGAGCAGGTGTTTGAGACAGTCAGTGTTTGAGATAGAGTCAGTGTTTGAGATAGCACAGGTGTTTGAGGCAGAGTCAGTGTTTGAGACAGAGTCAGAGTTTGAAACAGAGCAGGTGTTTGAGACAGAGTCAGTGTTTGAGACAGCGCAGGTGTTTGCGGCAGAGTCAGTGTTTGAGACAGCGCAGGTGTTTGCGGCAGAGTCAGTGTTTGAGACAGCGCAGGTGTTTGAGGCAGAGTCAGTGTTTGAGACAGCGCAGGTGTTTGAGGCAGAGTCAGTGTTTGAGACAGAGTCAGAGTTTGAAACAGAGCAGGTGTTTGAGACAGAGTCAGTGTTTGAGACAGCGCAGGTGTTTGCGGCAGAGTCAGTGTTTGAGACAGCGCAGGTGTTTGAGGCAGAGTCAGTATTTGAGACAGAGTCAGAGTTTGAGACAGAGCAGGTGTTTGATACGGAGTCAGTAAAATGTATGTTACTTTACTTTAGAGAACCATGGAGACCATGATAATGATGATGTTCAGCATGAATGCACACCTTATCTAGCAGTCTTGTCTCTTCCTGAACATGTTTGATCTGATGCTGCTCTTTGATCCAGGGAACAGGAGCAGGTGCAGGTTTATCAATCATAGTCTACGCACGCACACACACACACACACACACACAGGGATTAATATGCATCAGTGCATCATCATATTTACACTCGCTCCTTCTCTCATTTGAGGTTCTCCATCAGCTGTACTGAATTAGGGGGATGTTGTCATTGCCATCTGAAAGCGTGAGTTTTGAGTTCCAGATTGAATCTGAGGTTCAATTTGCCAAAATAAACACCATGCGACACAGAAAGGCACCGTTTTTAGTGAGTGATATGTTGATGTTTTGATTACGACTTCATGGTGTTGGATATGTCAGTGGATCATATAAACAACTCCCGCAGAGTGATGTTAAAGAACCTCAGATGGGTGGAGGAACAAGTGACCTACTACTAGACCCTTTGAAGAGCCCTAAGGCCATAAAACGCTCACGTGCTGTGGTGGTGAGATCTCCATGCTGGAAGCTTCATTGTTCTTATCTTGGTCGTTGGGGGTCAGGTCAGTAGTGCTGGTCTGTCTCTTCAAAGGATGGCGGTTGTGTCTCTCAGAGGCAGGAACGCTCTGCGTCCTCATCACCTGCTTCCGGTGTTTGTCCTTGGCATGTGCAGGGCGTGGGTCTTGTGGCAGGTGCTGAACTGACTTTTCCAGTGGGCTGTACTTGCCGAGGTCTCGGGGAGGAATGTAGGTGGGCTTGGCTGCTTCACAACTGTAATAGAATGAACAAAACAAACATTATTGCTCAGTGCAACAACAACTAGAAACAAATACATCCAAAAGTTCCTCAGAAATCCCACTCCTGAACAACTTCACTGCTGAGCATTCCCATTACTGAGCATTCTCCACTCCTAAACATGATTAGAAGTGATTAGAAGTCGGTGATGCAGAGGTTCCCAGAGATTTTCCCATTACCTGCTGCAGTTGATCCGGGGAACGTCTGGGCTGAGGTGCTCAGTGATCTGGTTCAGGATGGACGGTAACGGCTGCAGGTTGTTTATAGTTTCCTTATACAAACAGAAAGTTGTTTAGTCTTTCAGGTCACTGCATAACCAAAATAAAGTGAGATTCTAAGATCATTTTAGTTATAATTTCCTCCAAGTTCATTTTTGCTTGCAGTGTTAAACGGAGAAAAGTATATTTGAAGAAAGATTGAACAAAATGTGCATTAAAATTATGAATGAATTGTGTTTCATAGCACCAGTAGCACATACATAGGGCTTGTGAGTGAATCTAAAGCTGAAGCTGGTTGTGCCTCAGTGGCAGATCTTGGCGTATTTCTGTTTTTTGATGATTTTATTACCAGTTTCATTGGGGAGATGATATCTACTAGCAGGCTGTGAAGCACAGCAAGTTGTAAAGGAAGATCCACATAGCCATCAAACCGGGCCATCTCTAGTTCACTGTCGGGGTTTGATACTTTCTGCAGGAAAGTCCTCATATCATCCCAGTGTTCCTCCAGAAACTCATTCATAAACAGCATGTACTCTTCTTTCTCTCCAAACCTACAGTGTAAACAGAGGGAACCAAAGATTACTCAAAGCGTTTTATGTGTAAGTCTCGACCTCATCTGCTGAATATATATTCAATTCAATTTCATTTAGTACACTTTAGCATAACTTCAGTTAATTTCAGCCTATTTTGTGGCGTGATCATTTAGATCATTCTAGTTAGTCCCATATTCTCCAGGCTATAATTTGTGGTGAATTTATTTTTTTTGCTGTGAGTTTTTTATTTGACCTAATTATAATTTGCATGTTTGTTAGTGTTTAAAAAAAAGTTTTGTTGTAATATAATGTCCTAAAATAAGTCTTATTTTATAACACATAAATACAAGCATTTTCATCAAACTCAAGTGCTAACCAAGCTAATGAGTGTTATGGTGCAACACTAACTGTGATTTGTATTAAACATTATGTACAATAAACAATGTATTATCATTAATGGGCGATAGTCTGAATGTTTTTTATGCTAATTCCATTGTTGGGTCAGTGTTACTGTGAGCATTATATAGTTTCTGTAACTCACGGCGTGAAGTTGGCGAGGTTCTGCAGCATCTTAGCCGTGAGAGTCAAAGTACGGAGTGTGTTGGGCTCTGGGTATGGTTGGGTCAATCCAAACAGAGAGGGACTGAGGATGGCTGGACAGAGGAACCGGAGGAATAAAGATGCTGAAATGAGACGGTGTCCGATGTCCGCTCGTCCGCGTTCCTCACAATCAGACACCCAGCTGGAGAAAATTTCATTCAGTTCCACTGGAAAAGAGCTGCAGGAGACGGATCACAACCAGACAACTGCATCACAAAACCAAATCACAGCACACACCTAACACTTAACCCCTAACTCTAACCCTAGAAGCACATCACACTGGGACTGCACTAAATGATTACAGGTTTGCTGTCTGAAGTTTGATTTTCAGCTTTGCACTGGAGCTATGAGGCTAATGTAGATAATAAGGTTATAGCCTTCAGTTTAACATGGTACATACATCTAAATCACTAAACTTCCTTTAGATCAGTAGTTTTGCTCATTCAGACCTGTGTGTCTCAGTGATCTGTTGCACCACTTCTCCACACGTTTCCTTTAGGTGGCGCTGGTTGACAAGCAGCTCAGAAGCAGAACATTTCTGTGGATCGACTTCACAGCTTTCTGAAGATGCGTACAGTCGCGTGATGAAATCTCCTATTCGACGACATGTGAGAAACAGACATGGGTGACTTTACATTTTCTAAATGGGTGTACCAAGGGGGAGAACCAGAGAGCACGATGACATAGTGTGTGTTCATACGGTCACATATCAATGTAAACACAGTCACATTGGGCGGTGGAGACTTAAAGGTTAAGGTTCTGGTTACTTATCAGGAGGTCATGGTTCAAGCCCAAGCACTGCCAGGCTGCCACTGTTGGGCCCTTGAGCAAGACCCTTAACCCTCTGGGGATCTGTATCATGGCTGAACCTGCACTCTGACCCCAACTTCCTAACACGCTGTGATACGTGAAAAAAGGATTTCACTGTGCTGTAATGTATATGTGACAAATAAATCTGCTTCTGCTTTTTAATGTATGGTCTGAGGTGTAACACCTCTACGATACACACACATGATCACTACCCATGTACACAAATCAATACACTCAACAATTATTAAACCATACACTCTATAATAAAGCATGAAGAAATTATATATATATAAAAAAAAAAAAAACTGACAAAACAGTCATTTACACCAGAACTGTAATATTCGATAATTTCATCCCATTTCAGGTCGTGCTACAAAATTACTTACAAAACCACCAACCCTATGGAGGAAATAAACTCAAAGGGACAGATTAATCAAACTGATCTGGAACTTTCTGTACCAAGAGTATCGATGAGATATTTCTGCCCCACCAGCTTCATGTACTCGTCTATGGCTTTGGTGGCCAAAGTGTTTTCTCTGAAGATTAGAGCCTCGTTCTCGCCCAAGCGCTGGACCTCAGCACCTCCTAGCTCGATTAAGAACTCCTGAGAAAGAGAAGAAGAAAACAGGAACGGAAAATGTTTCAGTCCCTTTGTGGTTTAATCTCAGACCATGAAAGACTAACGATAATTATAGTCTAACTATCTGAATTCAGACAGCAGCATGCTGGTCTTGGACTCGACTTTCTGTGGTGATGTTTAAATTCAGCCCACTTTGTCTCTGTCTGTCCCTGTTTGTCCTCCACAGTACTTTCATGGTCACAGTTTCTTGTTCTCATCAACCTTCAATCTTTCGGCTGATTTGTCGCACCTGTTTATTGTTTTACAATTTCTCTATTTGGTCAGAGATTCCTGTTCTTCTGAACAAATGAAGAAACCTAGGTTCCTCTCAAATTTCCTTCCTTATTCCATCTCAGGGAGGTTCTCCTTCTCTATGGCCACCTTTTGCTCAATCTTTAGGATTTCTGTTAAAAAGTTTATGCAACTAAAATTCAATCACTCATTCCGAATCTATTGGTGCATACCTTGGCCTTTCCGATGCTCTGTAGGACATGGACGAGTGCTCCAGCCAGCTCCTCTTTATCCCTGACATTCAGCAGAGGCTCCAGGTTGCTGCACATCTCCATGTAACAAAGTGTCACATACTCTGCGAACTCCTTATATTTCTCAATCGGCAGCACCTGCAGGTTCTGGAAACGCGCCTTCACCCGAAGACACGCCTGCGGCCCAAGTTGCTCCTTCGCCCCACCTGTACCGGGAGGTTTGTAGGGAATGATGGGATACCATTTCTCCTGAAACACTCGTCCTTTAATGTTGTTCAGAGACAGAGCAACGCTGCCCAGAGGGTAAGAGATGCTATCATCTTTCGAGTGTCGTTTCTTCTTGGGGTCATCATCGCGGAACAGGTGCAGTGTGATCTGTGCGACAGGGGGGAGGTTATCAAGCTCAAAAAGCTCCCCCCAAAACAGATGGCACCCCCCTGTGCTTCCACTTCCTCCAGAAGACACGCCCACCATGCTCGACCCACCGTCATTCCCAGGGACTGATGATGATTTAACCACGGCGCGACTGCTGGTGCGAGCGAACAGCGTACCATCGAGATGAACCTCACAGTAGTAGCGCTTTTTCGGTGGGAGATCTTTAGCTTCATTCACCCACAGGCTGAGAGAGTTCTCCGTACGCTCACAGTTATCCTACATGAGAAGCATCAGAACAAATACACACAGATTTATCAAAGGACCGAAACCGATTGCTGTTCCTCTATATACCTTATACACAATACATTGGAACAAAATGTCATTTCTCCAGGACCATGGTGCAACATATAACAATAAAATAGTACAGTACACAGAACTACATCAAGTGCAAATACACAGCAGGGTGAGACGAGTGCAGCACAATAAATACAATAGAGTAAGGCTAGATTAGGACAGTAACTACACTGGCTGCGTTCAAGTGGAAAAATTTTAAACCAGTGAATGTTTATGAGTTTACACAGTGATTTTTGTTATGAATTCTGTACCTTATTGGGCCGAGCAGCACGCCGCAGGTTCTCGATCCAGCGGTCCCTCTCAGCGGCAGAGCTGCAGCCAAAGCAGTGGTTACTGTCTGAGTTAATCACTTCAAAGCAGTACTTCTCTCCAAGAATGGAGCTGTGCACGGGCCGGATCACAGTGGTACAGTCTGAACTCAAGTCCAGACTTTCAGCTGTATTCAGTGGTACCAAGAGAGAATCTCGAGACCCAAACCTGGTACACACACAGGAACACGGAACCAAACATGAGTGTCAACCTCAAAGGAGAACACCAAAATAACAGCGAGAGAGACAGACAGACAGAGATAAAGACAGCTAGATAGATACAGAGGGAGAGCTAGAGAGACAGACAAAATACAGACAGAAACACACACACACACACACACACACACACACACACACACACAGCAAGACAGAAAGAGAGAAAGTCAGACAGCGAGCAAGATAGATAAACAGACAGAGAGAGACAGACAGAGACACACAAAAATACAGACAGACAGACAGACAGACTGCACCGTGCTGCGGGACTCAGTCCCACTACGTTGAGCTGTGTGTTACTCAGTTTCCTGTGAGCTCCACCCTGCAAACGCCGTTTTATCTTCATCTGAACATGATAAAGCAACAAAGAGAGAGAGAGAGAGAGAGACAAAGAGAGAGAGAGACAGAGAGACATTATAGCAAAGAGTTATTTTACATTTTATTCAATTTCCATAGTTGGAAATATTGTTTAATGATGTTAAAGCAATTTCCTGAAAAATACACTGAGGTGTTAGGTGTTAGTGTGATACACACACAGGGGTGTTAGGTGTTAGTGTGATACACACACAGGGGTGTTAGGTGTTAGTGTGATACACACACCGAGGTGTTAGGTGTTAGTGTGATACACACACAGGGGTGTTAGGTGTTAGTGTGATACACACACAGGGGTGTTAGGTGTTAGTGTGATACACACACTGAGGTGTTAGGTGTTAGTGTGATACACACACTGAGGTGTTAGGTGTTAGTGTGATACACACACTGAGGTGTTAGGTGTTAGTGTGATACACACACTGAGGTGTTAGGTGTTAGTGTGATACACACACTGAGGTGTTAGGTGTTAGTGTGATACACACACTGAGGTGTTAGGTGTTAGTGTGATACACACACAGGGGTGTTAGGTGTTAGTGTGATACACACACTGAAGTGTTAGGTGTTAGTGTGATACACACACTGAGGTGTTAGGTGTTAGTGTGATACACACACAGGGGTGTTAGGTGTTAGTGTGATACACACACAGGGGTGTTAGGTGTTAGTGTGATACACACACTGAGGTGTTAGGTGTTAGTGTGATACACACACAGGGGTGTTAGGTGTTAGTGTGATACACACACAGGGGTGTTAGGTGTTAGTGTGATACACACACAGGGGTGTTAGGTGTTAGTGTGATACACACACTGAGGTGTTAGGTGTTAGTGTGATACACACACTGAGGTGTTAGGTGTTAGTGTGATACACACACTGAGGTGTTAGGTGTTAGTGTGATACACACACTGAGGTGTTAGGTGTTAGTGTGATACTCACTCTCACTCCACCATCCTGAGTTTTAGGCTTCGGCACAGGCACATGATCTGGAGTGCACTCTGAAAATAACACACAAAGTTAATCTGAATATGAATTATTCATACTTCCTCCCTCTGTGTGTGTGCGTGTGTGTGTGTGTGTGTGTGTGTTTCCCTGCAGAATCATGATACATTTCAGTTCTAAACTCTGAGAGTTCAGTTGCAGGATGTGGTTTTACAAAAACACAACCCTGACAAATCAGTATCTGTGCAACAGGATCTCACATTAATGACAGTAATAAAGTCTGTTAAACTTAACAAGATGTCTCATTAATTAATGTTTCTTTTCAGAGAAAAAGCACAGCTTTAGCCTCACAGCAACAGTGTGTGTGTGTGTGTGTGTGTGTGTGTGTGTGTGTGTGTGTGTGTGTGTGTGTGTGTTTTCTACACTAAATACTAGATTCCTAGATTCATCATTGCTAAAAGTGACACTCTGCTGAAATTGGGAACACACTCGACACTTCAGTGAACTGTTTCCATCCAGCAGCAGCAGCACAATGAGGACCTGTCTAACTATGCAGTTGGTGTAATCCTCAGCCGCTAACCACCGAGCAATTGTGCAATTTGTCCTAACTGTGCAATTATTTAGATAAAGTGTGTTCGTGTCTGTGTGTAGTGACATTGCTGAAGGACAAGATGCGAATGTGAATTTCCTGCTTGTGGGCATGACAATAAAACATGAAAACCTGAAGCATATCCGAGTAGCCGTATATGGTTAATAAAAAGTATATTTAAAAGTCTTAGAACAAGGTGAGAATCGATAAAAAGTTAAAAAGCTCAATATTGTTCAGGAGAAGCTGGTGAACACACAGCACTCTCACTGAGAGAACACTGTTGCTAGGCTAACACAGTACAAAGCTGCTGAGAGGAAGCTAGCTCATGGCTGAGGTAAAGAGATTAGCTAGCTAGCTCATAGCCATGAAGTGTTTTCTACAGAGTAAAGACACAGTGAGAATGGAAGCGAGACGGATCCTTCCAGAACCTCGACGTTCACCTCAGCTGTGAACTGTCAACTGTCATTGCACATAGCAGCAGCACTAACACAACAAGCACACGATCCTGTGTAACGACTAACCCTCAGCTCATCTCACATACTGCTACCCTAATCATTATCCTTACACAGGACTCAGTATGAGGAACAGCACCGGAGGTGTTTTCTCCTCATTAAATGACATCAATGAACTAATACAGATTCATCACCCTGACATTTTAATCATACAAACATACAGAACGGAACAGGATCATATTTAATAAGAATGTTTTAATCATTCTTACCCAGCGCTCCACCGCAAACGATCCAGCGCCTGAACACCATGTCCACGATAAACACACACACACACACACACTCAACTAACACACACACGCACACTCAACTAACACACACACACCCACTCAACACACACACTCAATTAACACACACACACACACACTCAACACCACTGTCTCTCTCTCTCTCTCTCTCTCTGTCACACACACACACACTCAACACCACTGTCTCTCTGTCTCTCTCACACACACTCTCACTCAACACCATACACACTCACTCAACAATACTGTCTCTCTTTCACACATACACATGCACACACTCAACACCATACACACTTACTCAACAACACTCTCTCTCTGTCTCTCACACACGCGCACACACACACGCGCGCGCACACACACACACTCACTCAACACCATACACATTCACTCAACACTCTCTTACTCTGTCTCTCTCTCACACTCACATGCGCTCACACACACACACACACACACATACATACACACACACACTCAACACTACTCTCTCTCTGTCTCTCTCACACACACACACACACGCGCACACACACGCGTGCACACACACACACTCACTCAACACCATACACACTCAATCAACACCACTCTGTCTCTCTCTCTCTCTCCTTCACACACAAAAAATCCATTTCAGATATGCAGGCAGCATACGACCAAGACGAGACGAGACGAGCTTCTGACTAAGTGGAACACCCAGTGCCAATGATGCTATCTCATAACATTTCAGAGGAAACGATTTCACACACACACACACACACACACACACACACACACACATAATTACATGTTTCCTCTAAGAGAGCAGTAACACACACATACCAACCTCAGTGTCACATTTATCACCACATTTCAATACTTTTCTCTTCAGAAAGAGGAAAAAGGCTTCCTACATGGGGATCATGTTTTCTGGCCCTGAAATTAAACCTGCCCTTATTTTAGACCAGTGGTCACCAACCCTGTTCCTGAAGATCTACCTTCCTGAAGACTTTGCGCCAACTATAATTGTGTTCACCTGACCATCTAATCACTGCCTTAAGAAGTTCTAATCAGGTGTGTTAGATTTTGGTTGGAGATGAAACCTGCAGCAGGAACAGGGTTGGTGAACACTGCTGTAGACAAGTGTGTCATGTGTCTTGCTCAGGGAAGACAATCCCATAATGCACTTCAGAGTCCTGGTGTTCCACACTGACATACGCAGAGCTGACAAGACGTGTACTCCTGCACATTCATGCGGTTTTCTAATCAACCAATCATGTTGCAGCAGCACAGTGCATAGAATCATGCAGATACAGGTCAAGGCCTTTAACCGTGGCATGGTTGTTGGTGCCAGATGCGCTGGTTTGAGTATTTCAGAAACTGAAACTGATCTCCTGGGATTTTCACACACAACAGTCTGCAGTTTACATACTGTAGAATGGTGCGAAAAACAAAACACATCCTGTGAGCAGAGGGTCTGCAGGCTGGAACACCTTGTTGATGAGAGAGATCAGAGGAGAATGACCAGCCTGGTCTGAGCTGACAGGAAGTCTATAGTAACTCATATAATCACTCTTTACAACCATGGTGAGCAGAAACGCATCTCAGCATGTCAGAGCTTGAGGTGGATGAGTTACAACAAGTGAAATCTGAGGCTATCATGGGCACAGACTCACCCAAACTGGACAGGTGTAGACTAGACCAGGTGGGGTTTTTTTTTTGCTAATCTTCATAATTAATCATATTAATTTTTTCACTGTTAAAACGAATCCACTGATAAATTAAACGTTATTTTAATGACATCCAGTAAGACAGCTGAGTGTAAACGTGGTAGCATAGCTTGATTAGCTTAGAACATGCAAATGTCAGCCGTAACAGGCAGCCCATTAAACACTTCAGAAAATTAAGTGAAAGAAGAATAAATGTGTGTATGTCTGTGTGAGTGTGTGTGTAAGAGATACTGACCAAGGTTGGAGTGACTCTCAGTGAGGTTGTGCAGACTGAGAGATGACAGACAGCTGCTCGCTCGATTCCTCATCCGCAACAATGGCTAAACACACACACACACACACACCCCTCTGAATTTACTGAATACAGTGTGTGTGTGTGTGTGTGTGTGTGTGTGTGTGTGTATACCTCTTCCTCTCGGGAGATGAAGATCTGTCCATCCTGAAGGAGACAGTTGTTGATGTCCCACACAGGAACATCCTGAGGAACCCAGAAGAACTGAACTGATTCTGCAGAGTCCACACCTGGCACATCTAAACACACACACACACACACACACACACACACACACACACACACACACACACACACACACAAACACACACAGTGCTGTCAGAATGAGTAATACTTGAATTTGACCATTTGTATTTGTTTAATGGATTAAAAGTTAAAGTTCTAATCTTTTCACTGCTGCTGTTTCGACTGGAAACAAAATAAGCTTTAAAATAATTTAATATTATATGTTATTTCGATTCACTGATTAAGTTTATGTTTCTCAAGCAGGATGCTGATGGACACACACACACACACACACACACACACACACACACACACACACACACACACACACACACACAGAGGGATGTGTGAAGATTAATCTCCATCTTTAAAGAGTGAATATTTTTTCAGACGTTACTCTGACGTCACTGCGCAGCAGCCAGCTACACAATAGGGGCGGAGCATCTGTGTTAAAAAACCTTTTTTGGGGCTTTCCGGGGAAAAAACATCCTCCAGGAAGCAGTAAGTGATATGAGTGCATGTAAGTTTACTGACTCTAAACCGTCTGAATGTGAAGCTGCTGAAAGTGTCACAGAATTATTATTATTTTTTTCAACTTCTTTAAAATTTCGCTTAAAAGATTTAGCATGAAAAGTCTCAATCTGGCAACCGGATGTGATCTTTCACTCATCCGTCTTTTAAAACAGGTTTAACGCTAGGGTTAAAGGTTACATTGAAATATTTTACACCTGATTTTTTACCGCATCCGAATAAAACAGAATCTTAGGCCTAAATGTTAAATAGGTAAAGGATAAATGCTGACGTTTGTTTATTTCTATTCTTTTATTAATGGAAGTTTTTTTATGATAATGATGGACAGTGGTTCTCACCCTCGCGCTCGTGCTGTTGTTGTTGCTGCTGTTGTGCGGTGTTCGTGTTGTTGCGGTTCTGCGCGCGCGGTCTCTTCAGTCTCTGAGACACCTGGCGCAGGTATTTGCGGAGTTTCCCGCCCTGTGGCGTGTCTGCGGCCGCGCCGGGCTCCGCCGCTGAGGGTGATGTTGATGATGATGAAGGAGACAGGATGGAGGACAGGAGCGAGCCTGGAGGTTCTGACAGCGCTCTGCGGAACGGGTTCTTCCTCCCGCTGACGGGTTTGGTGGTTCCGTCCCCCGCGCGCGGCCGCGATGAGGGTGATGGTGCGGGGGATTTATTTGGCGCGTCCTCACTCAGCGCTTTCCTCCAGCTCTGCATCTTACTCCACTTGTTCCCCGCGCTTTTCTCGGCCGGATCGCCTCGCGCGCCTCCCGTGTGCCAGGTGTACGCGTTCAGCAAGTTCCCGTCGTCCGCGCGCTCCCCTCCGCTCTCCTCCTCCTGCGTCACGTCTTCTTTCTCCATCTCTGCGCGCGCCTCCGTCTCAGACTCTTTATCAGTTCCCATGAATGGACTGAAAGAGTGATGGAGTGATGAAATGGTAGAGTGATGGAGTCGGTCACCTCACTGTCAGCAGTTTGGTGCACGTGAAGCTCAGTTCCCCCCTTTACTGATCTTTACTGTTTCAGCTTCTCGCGCGCTCCCTGTTTCTGCACGCGCTCTGCTTCATAACCACTTCCTGTTGCACATATTTATAGGAAACTCGAACGTCCAACGTCTGCACTCAGTGTTTCTTGTCTTTTCTACAAATGAAGCTCACTGAGAGGTTTGCAGGTTCTTACTGGATTTCATTCAGTTCTATTGAAGATCTTTCTAGAACCTCTGTGTAAAAGCTCTGCAGAAAGAACCTGCTGTTTTATAAAGTGTGTTTTGTTCTACCGAGTTTCTCAGGTTGTTTCCTGCACCGGAAATGTCAAAACTGGTCTGTGTGTGTGGGTGTGTGTGTGTGATAGAGATAGACGAGTAAAAGTTAAATCTGATGGGAATTTCTTAGTTAGTTAAATGTACAAAACATTTACACACTTTTATGAAGTTAATGTCACTTTTTAAAGCAGAAGATCAGCCAGCTGTTTCACTAGAAGCACACACACACACACACACACACACACACACACACACACACACACACACACACACACACTAGTTGTTCACTAGTATTTCTAAAGAAATCAGATGTTGGTAATCACTCATGAAGTAAATACAGGTGTTTATAAATGTTCAGTAAGAGTCGCTGGGTGTGTTTGTCCAATCAGCAGTGATTAGAAGACTAAGCTCCACTCTGGAACAGGATGTAAATTGGTTCCTCTACTGGCTTCCTGCATCGGAGATGTGTCCAGTGTGTGAAATTCTCAATACTAAAGAATTTTTTATTTGAACTCTGTAATAGGAACTGAATAAAAGTGAAAAGTGTCAAATCTAAAGTAAACAATCTGTTCATCTGTGTGTGTGTGTGTGTGTGTGTGTGTGTGTGTGTGTGTGTGTGTGTGTGTGTTTCCATTAAACACCTGTGTGACTGCAGCTGCTTTAATACACACACACACATACACTTACTCACATACACTCTCTCCCTCTCTGTCCTGCGATTGGTTGATTGGCGGTTGGTTCAGCATTTCCTGTCAGAGCAGTGAAAACCCACAACCCACTTCCTGTTACACTTCAAATGATAAACACACACACACACTTTGCCCTCATTTCTCTTCTCTTTATTTCCCATCAGTTTCTCACTCTCTCTCTCTCTATTCGCTCTGCTTTTTTTTTTCTTTTTCTCTCACTCAGTCACTTGTGTGTGTATTCTCTCTCTCTGTTAGAGGTGTATAGATGTATGGACAAACACACACACACACACACACACACACACACAGGTTTAGTTTTCACACTTTTTATTTCATTGTGCATGTGGGTCACAAACAGATCAGAGTGAAGTCTTTAATCTTCAGACTCACAGAGGAGATGCAGGTGAACATGGACATGGTCAGGAAGTAGAATTATTCCAGGGAATTTAATGATCAGTGTGATTTTATAATAAACTGATCAGAGGGTTAAAAACATCCCAGTGGTTTATTAATCATCTATAAGCATGTAATAGAGAGGCTGTAATGTTTCGGTTCTCAGTGGAACAGTGCCATTAGATTAAAGTGCAATAGAATGAAGAATAAAATACCTGATTTATGTAAATAACAGTCTTATGGGAAAATAAAAGATTTAATCTAAAATGTATATATAATATATATAGTTATATCTATAGGTGTGTGTAGATTTATCTGGAGAGTATTAAATGTGTTTATTAGATAATTTCCTGTTCTGTTTTGTTTTTTGCTTGTGAATTTCAGGGCACGATGCATTGTGGGTATTCAGTATGAGGATGGAACACCTGCTTCGGTGCATTATGGGATTTCCTGAGTGTGTCCGGTTCTCAGACACGACTACACAATAGTGCACTACTACTAGTGAGCAGGTAGCATTTGGGGGGAAAGTGATGACAAACACAGAAACAGGAAACAGGTAAAAGCACAGAATACACATGTAGAGACACTCTGTATGCTAATTAAAGCCCAGGGTTCATTTGCATAATATTTGCATTAAAGCTTAATTTCACCCATTTCTGAGTTTCATATTGAACATTAAGGTTATCTTATATTAATAATGATTCTAAAATATGAAAACTGAAGTTACTTTAGAATAAAAAGTTGATTTAGGCCAAAATTACATGATAAAAGGTGAATAAAATCTTTAATAAACTCTGAATGAGCTCAAGAACTCAAACTGTCCAATCAAACAGCAGTGCTCACTGGCGATGAAGCAGTACATATGTGTGTGTGTGTGTGTGTGTGTGTGTGTACGCGTGTGTTTATTCATTTGATTTGGTGCCGTTGTAGTCGCCCTGAGAATCAGCATCGTCCTCGTTAGCGTCAGCGTCGATCATGCCCCGCCTACCAGTTGTACGCCGCCCACCACTAGTGAATGATGGAGTCTCATTACCACGCCTGCAAACACACACACACACACACACACACACACACACACACACACACACACACACATTAGACACAGGAAACTTGGGTGTGGCCACCCCCACAAAATGACTACATGTGTGTGTCTGTGTGTGTATACACCTCAGTTTGCTCTTCAGTGATGTAACCTCTCTGCTCAGTGTGTCGCTTGTCTCCGTCGCCTCCTCCAGTTCTCTCTGCAGTTTGCGGCGAGCGGCCGTAGCGCGCTGTGACTCTTCCTCCGCCTCCTCCACCTGCCGCTTCAGCTGCTTCACCCGTGAGTTCGCCTTCTCTGCCTGCACACACACACACACACACACAGTGAGTGAGAGAGTGACATAGAGAGAGAGTGAGAAAGTGATGTGGCACATCAAGTGTGTGTGTGTGTGTGTGTGTGTGTGTGTGTGTGTGTGTGTGTGTGTGTGTGTAAAACCTGGTCTTTGTACTGCTCGGCCTGCTTCCTCTCATCCTCCACCTGAATTATCAGGTCCTTCAGCTTCTTATCCTTCTGACGCATCGCTTTACCTGTCGTCTGTTTCTCCCTGACACACACACACACACACACGTGAACCCTCAATATATTACAGTGCGCGTGTGTGTCTGTGTGTGTGTGTGTGTAAAATACACACCTGTTCTCCTGCTCCAGCTGTTCCTCAAGCTGTGCCACTTTAGCCTCCAGAGCAGTAATGGAGGACTTGAACTTGGACTTCACCTGGTTCTCCATCTCCTGCAGTTTGGCCTTCAGTTCTTTGTTCTGTCTCTCCATCTGCTGACGCGCACTCTCGTTCTTCTGTGAAGTCGTTCTCTCCGTCTGCAGCTCGCTCGTCAGTTGGTCCACCTACAGCATGGAGGAAATGATGGAGATGATGGAAATGAAGATGTTGGAGATATAGGAGATGATGGAAATGTTGGAGATAATGGAGATGTTGGAGATGATGTAGATGTAGTTTCACCTGCTGGGCACTCTTTCTCAGTCTGTCGTTCATCATCTCCATGTTGCTCTGTTCCTCCTCCAGTTCCTCCTCCAGCTGAGCGATCTTGGCCTCCAAACGTCGTTTCTCATCACTCAAAGCTGACCTGCCAAGTTACCACACACACACACACACATACAGAGCATTAGCCACTAACACTAATAACGAGCTCAGTGCATATGTGTATTAACTTTGTGTGTTAGCTGCTAATGCTAACAAAACCATCAGGCCTGAGCTCAGCACAGATCTACCGATGCTAATACCACAAACTGACTGTAGCATTAGCTTTAATACAAATCACTAGCATAAGTCTCTATTACAACACGTTAGAATAAGAGGCAGTTTCCTTGGAGATGGGGGCGGAGCATGTGGAATGTGAATGTGTTTAGTATCTGAGGAGAGAAAAGTGTTGGTGCTTGTGTGCTTTTTTTTCTATTTCATCATAAATGTTTATTCATTTCTATTTTTCAGTGATTCTCACTTTCCGGATGTGTTGCTGGCGAGTTCATCAGCAAGTTCATCACGCTCGGCTTCAGCCTGCTTCTTTCCGCGTTCTGCAGCAGCCAAGTCCTAAAAATTCACACACACACACAAACACACAATGTGTAAATGACGTGTGTGTAGTAGTGTGTAGTAGTGTATAGTAGTGCAAATGATGTGTATGTAACAGTGTGCAGTGTGGACCTCCTGAAGCTGCATGAGCTCCGCCTCCAGGTTCTTGGCCTTCTTTTCGCTCTCTTTAGCGGTGGCGAGAACTTCCTCTCGGGCCGCGCGGGTGTCGTCCAGCTCCCTCTGGAAGTCCTTCATCTGAGCCTGAAACATCCAAACACACACCGTCACACACGCGATCGCAATCACATTCTGACAGGAAATGCTCATTTATAGTTTGATCCAATCACATTCTGACAGGAAGTGTAACTGGAAGTAATTCCAGTAACGAAGTACACATGGCTGTAGTGAAATCAAATCTAAATTTGTAAATTAGAAATATTCCACAAATATCCCACAAAAACACACAACTGCATACCTTCACTATAACACTTTTATACGCCACTTCTGTACAGTGAACTCTCTCTCTGGTGCTCTCTTTCTCTCTCTCTCTCTTTCTCTCTGACTCTCTCTCTCACTCTCTCTCTCTCTTTAATTCTTTCTGTCTCTCTCTCTTTCTCTTTCTGTCTCTCTCTCTCTCTTACCTGTAGTTTGCGCAGTTGTTTGATGGCCTCATCTCTATTCTTATTGGCCGTGTCTATCTGTCCTTCCAGGTCTTTTATGTCTCCCTCCATCTTCTTCTTGGACGCGGCCATGGTGGACCTCTGCTTTCGCTCGTCCTCCAGCTCCGTCTCCAGCTCGCGCACCTGCACAGGTCACATCCTCAGTCATAACATGCGTTATAACTTACTTTTAATACACATTAATTATCTTCAGTTGTAGTGGAACAGTTTGTTATAAAGGTTCTTAATATTCAGTGATCACGACAAGGAAATGATTTTGTGTTGGTGTGTTGGTCATGGACACGCCCACCTGTTTTATCAGCTGTTTCCGCTTCTCCTCTCCCTGCTCATCTCGTCCCTGCAGGTCTCGCTCGAACTGTGCTTTAAGGGCCTGCATGTTCACTTCCAGGCGTAGTTTTGCGTCCTCGGCAGCCTGCAGTTCGTCCTCCAGCTCCTCCAGCTGAGTCTTCATCTCCTCCACCTGCTGCTCCAGACCACGCTTTGATTTCTCCAGCTCATGAACCTGAGAAACCACAAACCATAACGTTCACACTATAAGCAATAAGTGCAAACCCAGAGGAGTATATTTATTACTACATTTACGGTTAATTCCCACCCCCTGCTGGTGACACAGTCTTACTACAGTAATACTCACGTTCTTGCCCACGTCGTCCTTGGAGCTGATCAGATCCTCCATCTCCGTCCGTAAGGCTTTGTTGGCTCTCTCAAGCTCCTCGCGTGCATCCTGTGCCTCTTCCAGTGCCCTTGCCAGGGACAAGGTCTTTGTCTCCTTCTCTCGTGCCTCTGCCTCCGCCCGGTCCCTCTCGTCTGCGTACTTACATGACACACTCTTCTCCTCCGCAAGCATCTGAACACATGTCAAACATTACCTGTGTGTTAGTGTGACACACACACACATACACCCCAACAGACAGACAGTGAGAAAAGGGCACCTGGTCAAACTTCTTCTGCTTCTTTTCTAGGTTGGAGACGAGCTGTCTCTGGTTGTCCAGGTCCATCAGAATGTCCTCCAGCTCCTGCTGCAGTCTGTTCTTGGTCTTCTCCAGTTTCTCGTAAGCAGCAGACTTCTCCTCTAGCTGGGTGTTTGAAGCTTCCAGGTCTTTCTGCAGACGTTTCTTACCCTCCTCCAGCAGCTCCACGTTTCCTGACACCTCGTCCAGCTTCTTCTTAAAGTCTGAAAGCTGGGACACAGAACACCACCGACAATGTGAGACACTCGCTCAGATACACACTGCTGAGTTCTCTCTCTCATCTCACTTCATCCTTCTGTTCACCTTCACCAGTGCTATGTTTTGTTTCCCTGCTACCTTCTGTGCTTGGCCCTTCTTCCTGAGTCCAAAGTGCTTTGATTTCTTAGTTACTTGTTTCTGTATATCCTCATTCTGATTTCAGTCTTGTGTCTGCATCTGTCCTCGTTACCTGTACCTGTCTGTGCCATTGGCCTATTTTAGGGAAGAGTATGATCTGAGATACTCTGGTATGATGCAGTGTGATGGTGTAGGTGATGATCTGACCTGGATGTTGAGGGTGGAGACGTGTCTCTCGACGTTCCTCTTGGCCTCAGTTTCCTCATCCAGCTGCTCCTGTAGGTTGTTCCTCTCATCCTCCATCTGACGCAGTTTAGTGGAGAACTGCAGTTTCTGACGTGTCTCTTCAGTCAACAGCTCCTACACACACACACACACACACACACACACACACACACACACACACACAAATCAGAATCTCGGAATCATTAAAACATAATGATGGAAATGGAGCCTCATCTCATCATGCCAGGGATTGTTGTGATTACAGGAATGTGTGTGTGTGTGTGTGTGTGTATGTGTGTGTATACCTGTGTGTCTTGGAGCTGAGAGCTCAGGCTGGACACATCCTTATTCAGTTTGATGTTTTTCCCCTCAGCCTCATTCAGTAGGTTGGTGACGCTGTCCAGCTCCACCTGCACGCCCACACACCTTCTTATTACAGGAACTACACACCGTAAAAGACCATTTCTCGCCCTGTACTCTGTTCAGGAGGAGGTTCTCTCGATAGGCAGCGTTTTTGCGACAAGATAAAATTTGCTTTAACAGTTCCTGTTGCTTTAGAAATTGGTCTCATTATTATCATTACAAACTGTAGTCTGGGAATCATGGGCTGGTTTATGTCTTTATAATAAACAGGTAATGAGGTAATGAGGATGTGGTGTGGAGGATGTGTTGGTGCTGTTGTGCGTTAGTGACTCACAGTGATTTTAGAAACTCGGTCTCCAAGCTCGGATTTCTGTTTCTCACTGTCATTGAAGCGGGACTGCAGATCTGCGAACTGGCTCTCCACTTTCTTCCTCTTGTTCTCCACATCCTGTTTAGCTTGAGAGAGTGAGCGAATCTCCACCGTTAGCTCTGAAGTCTCCTTCTCCAAAGCCTGCTTTGCCTTCTCCAGGTTCGTCTTCACCTGCACAATACAAAAACAACAAAAGGTAACAGGAGCAGGACATTACAATACAAAAGCAGCTGTCAGAATCCAGATGATACAGTAAGAGAACAGATCTTAAGATGTCCAAGACGACTCATGCAAGGGGAAGTGTTATAAACCGGAGTGAAATGCAGGTCTCATACCCTCTTGGATTGTTCCAGCTGTTCTGTGAGCTCTTCCACAGCCTGTGTGTGTTTCTGTCTCATTTCCTGCACCTGAGCCTCGTGGTTTCGGCTCTCCTCCTCTATCGCTTTCTTCAGCAGGTTCACTTCCTGTTCACGCTTTGCCCTGTAGGAAGTACTCATAATTATTTATGTCTGACTTATTGTATATGTACAATTTGATATCAGTACAATTGATTTATATCTGATTCGCAACACACTGTCACTATCTTTGGGCTGGGTTCAGCCCCAGTGCATTCTGGGTAAATCATATGCTGATGCACCTCCAGTTAAGCAAGCAATCAGTTTATTATTACAGAATAGTGATATAATGGTGAAGCGCTGATGATGCTGCACTAGCCTGAGCTCCTGCTGCGTGGCTGTGGTGTCCAGTGTGTCCTCCAACTCAGACTTCAGAGCCTCCAGCTCCTCCCCCAGGTCTCTCTTGCTTTTCTCTGCTTTGTTTCGGGCAGCTCGTTCTGAATCCAGGTCCTCCTGCAGGTCTGAAATGATGCCCTCCAGCTCGCGGATCTTCTTCAACGCGTTGTTCTTCTGTGCTGTCTCGTCCTCCAGCCTACAGATACATACAATTATTTTAGAACTTGAGACTTCCTCTCCTCACCTCAGTTTCTCTAATCACCATTTAATATTATACAAAGACAACATTTGGGCTCGTATAGAGCTGAGGGTAAAAGTGTGTAGTGAACCGTGTGTGTGTTATATTGCTCTGACACTGCAATCTAGGCAATAGGGAGTAAGGAACAGGGAGTAGGGAATATGGAGTAGGGACAGGAAGTAAGAAATAGGGAGTATGGAATAGGGAGTAGGGAATAGGGAGTAGGGAATAGGGAGTAGTGAACAGGAAGTAGGGAACAGGAAGTAGGGAATATGGAGTACTGACAGGAAGTAGGAAATAGAGAATAGGGAGTAGGGAATAGGGAATAGGGAGTAGGGAACAGGGAGTAGGGAATAGGGAGTAGTGAACTGGGAGTAGGGAACAGGGAGTAGGGAATATGGAGTAGGGACAGGAAGTAGGAAATAGAGAATAGGGAATAGGGAATAGGGAGTAGGGAACAGGGAGTAGGAAATAAGGAATAGGGAGTAGAGAATAGGAGTAGGGAGTAGAGAGTGAGTGTGTCACCGTGCGAGTGCAGCCTGTAGCTCCTCCTCCTTCTTAGCAAGTTGAGCCTTTAGCTCAGCGATCTGTGCCTGCAGGTCTGCAATATGCTCCTGCATGTCATTTGACTCGGCCTCCAGCTTCCTCTTCAGCTTGTCGAGCTCCTGACGCGTCTTTTCTTCTTTCTTCAAACGCACTGCAGGTCAACAGTGAACACCACAAATTACAATTAGCACTATTGATTTTTATGAGTAGTGGTATTAGTAATGGTAGGAGTAGTAATTTCACACACCTTCCAGTTCGGAGATCATGGACTCATGCTTGTTCTTGAGCTTGGTCAGGTTTTTAGATTTCTCCTCTTCTTCAGCCAGATTAGCACTGAAATCAGCAACACGCTCCTCTAACAGCTTCCTCTCCTACACACACACACACACACACGTAAGTGAAAATGTCCATATATACAGCCATACAGATGGTGGCCAAGGGGCTCAATCCAGGCAGAGTGTTAGAGCAGGATTGGGACAGCACCCAACTGTAAACACCCCACCTTCAGCAGTTTGTTGTTGTGGTCCTCCATCACCAGCAGGTCGTCTTCCATTTTCTTGATCTTTCCCTCACAGGTGACCTTCTCCAGCTGCAGCTTCTGCCGTGCATCCTCCTCCTCCTCTAGGTGTTCCTCAAGTTCCTGAATACACCACCATCAGCACCATCACCCAGATAGACTAACACACACTCCTCCTGGTCATCATCTCAACAACAACCCAACATCGCCATCAGCTCTTACACAGAACAAACTCTTCTGATTATGAGAAAAACATAAATGCTGAGATTTGTGGTAATCAGGTTCTGCTCTGGTGTTCTGCCTGTCGATGAGGATAAGTTCGTTATGATAGCACACATTTGGCTAAATCAGTTGTAGTTAATGGAAGAAATAGTTTTCGATTAGAGTGAAATGGAACATGGAGGACAGTCCCACGGGAGATCATTATGTGGTGTGACGAGTTTCTCTGCCCATCATCATGTCACTGTATCAGTGTAACGCACCTGGATCTGCTGATGCATTTTCTTCTTGTCGACCTGCAAGCTGGCGCTCCGCTCCTCCTCCTCCTCCAGCCGTGCCTCCATTTCATGAAGGATTTCCTCCAGCTCCTGCTTCTTAGCAGCTAAACGCACTCGCATCTCCTCCGCCTCGGCATAAAGTTCGGTCTCAGCTTGGAGCTGCTCCTGCAGAGTGTTCCTCTCCTCCACCAGCTAAATAAAGCATCAAGAATATAAAGAATATATAAACTACAGCATTGTAAGTACTGTACATCGTCAGACCTTAAAATGGCTGCTGTGTGTTAAAACTATCCATCCCGAACACGACAGGTGTGCCTCTGAATTTCTGACCTGTGGCTCTGTTCAACTCTTTACCTGTGTGTGCTTCAGTGTAATGTCTTTCAGCTCTGTCTCATACTTCTGTGCTGAATCTTTGGCTTTCTGAAGCTCCTCGTCTTTCAGACTTAGCTCCTCCTCCTGACGTGTCACCTGGAGTAGAGGCTTCACCTGTAACAGGTAAACCCACACATTCTTAGCTCAGGCAAACACACATACATACTGCGCATCCTACAGTAGGTGAACTCATGTCTACATTAAGCCTCAGTTTATTAAATACACATTTAGACTCTTACACACTTACACTTCGTACTCATTCCAGTGTGGCGTTTGGCTAGAAATGTTCAAATATTATGAAAATTCAAATAGCATTCAAACACTGAAATTCCTTCAGGTCTAACAAACACACACTGGTGTATCACCTTAGTGAAGAGTCTCCACCACTGCCAGTTCCTGAGCTTCAGATAAGCAGCACAGTTCCTCTGGATCACTCGCATCGCTGTGAGCTGCTGCTGACGCTTAGCAAAGGCCCTAAACACACACACACACAGAGTCAGTCTAACTCAAACCTGTGTCATAGGCACTCTGACCATGTGCGGTGTATGGGCGTGGTCCTCACTTTCTGGCAAGGAAGCCACGGGCCTGGGCCTGGAAGGCGATAATAATGACGGTGATCTTGAGGTCGCGCTCCTCCTCCAGCTGAGCCAGAACTCCGGTCCTGAAAAAGATCTTACTCTGACCGATCCGGTACAGGTTTGGGTCCAGGTCCAGGTGCTTAATCTACAACAGGAAGAAGGGTGGAGTTCAAGTGGGACAATTAGCACAGCTGCTAATTCGTTATATAATTACACTGTACAACTTATTGTGGAAGCTCTGATGATATTTTCTGCACATCCACTGTTACTACTGAACTGTCACTTTACAGTTAGTAGTGTTTACACAGTTATATTACTTTATATTTTATACTTCTATGTTTATAAAAAAAAATTTACTGAATACGTTCATTTTATTACTGTTGAATATTTCTTACTCCAAATTCGATGCTGCTGTAATGTGTGAATTTCCATCTGGGATGAATAAAGTGATATAAACCCTATCTCTCTCTCTCTCTGACCTATATTCAGTAGTCTGATCTTACAGAAGTAGTAACTCACCATCAGAATGCAGGCCTGTTTTCCGTCCATGAAGCCCTTTGGAATGGCGTTTGCTGCCAAAATCTCGTACCTGAACATCGCAATAAGAACAGTGAACTCTGGGAGCTATAGAGGTAATTATGTTAATAATTAATTAAATTAGTTATTTATACAATATTCACATACTTATAGCATTCTGATTAGCAAACGTTAACAAGTCATTAACATTAACATTGATAATAAAGTCAGACATTTTACGGTGTAGCGTAAAATCCTCACTGCCAATCCCTTTTACTGTAGACTGACTACACCGCTTTAGAACACATGTGTGTGTGTGTGTGTGTGTGTGTGTGTGTGTGTGTGTGTGTGTGTGTACCGCTGTCTGAACTCCTGGAAGACGATGCGGTTGGGGAAGCCCTGCCTGCAAATCCTGATTCCCTCCAACACACCGTTACACCTGAGCTGCTCCAAAACCAGGTGAGCATCAAGCTTACCCGCCTGTGCATTACACACACACACACACACACACACACACACACACACATACACACACACAAAGATCAGCACAATACCACTAACGGTATAATATATCTAATATGGATTAATTGCACATATCTGCACTTTATTCCACATACAGTCCATTTGCCATCTTTCGGATCCTTTATATTATATTTTTATATTTTTCCTTTTTCTATTGCTATGCAAGTAAATTCTTATTTATGTCAATTCTGTTTTTATGTCTTAAAGAGCATTTCATTGCACCTCGTAGTGTGTATGGTTGTATGTGTGACCAATAAAATTTGAATCTAAATTGCAGTGATGAAATGATGCCACTTGAATATTTGCAGTGAAATACCAGTATTAGAGTTATGACCTGATACTGATCACGGACTGATCCCACACTGTTCTGATACTGATTCCGTACTGAACCCGTACTAATTTGACCCTGAACCTTAACTGATCCCTAATCGATCCCAGATATTAATCCCAAACTCATCCTAAACTGGTGCCTTCAAGTCAGAAAAAGTCAATGTTTACTGATCCCTTACTGATTCAATCATGATGTAATACTAATCCCCCAAAAGGAGGATTAAACCCCCAAAGTGATCTGACGCTAACACTCTGCTAGGCTTCAAGTTTGTTGGACATGTGTATGTGAGATAGTCATTCTGTGGGTGTGGCATGCTGTGGGAGAGAACACACCCTTTTCTCGTGGTTGGGGATGATGCAGCGGACGAAGTTGGGCTGTGTGTTGTGAAGCGTGGTCATCAGTTTGGCGAGAGACTCTTTGTAGAGCTGGCCGACGGTACGGAACATTCCTTTCTTGGTCTTAGAGGAACTCGGCATGGAGCTGTCTGACATCTTCGCGATTGTCTCCAGTCCTACCACGCGGTCCGCTAGGGAAAGGAGGGAAGGGAGGGGCTCATTAAATGCTATAATCTACTTGCGAGTAAACCACACAGTTAGGAAAGCAATTAAGGTAGAATCAATCACCAAAATGAACAAAATGCATTTTTGAAGCTGTTGAAATTAGATTCATGGTTAAATTGAAAATCACAGCTAAATTGTTAATGGCACCAAACTAAACAATTATGCCTGTACTTTCTGTCCTGTTATGGTCACACTTTGGAGATGCAATACTGTAGATTTACAGCTGAAGACTCACCGTCCTTCCACAGATCCTGCACAAACACACTGGAGGAGTTGTTGAGCAGTGCTGTAACGTTATCGTTCAGGGGGTCCATGTTCTTTGTCAGCCATGCTACAGCGTTATAGTCCACCTGCATAACACACACACACAAACACACACACACAGTAGATGTAAAACTCAACACACGGTGTCATGGGCTTCTAGTTTGCACACAATTAAAAGAGCCATATGTGTATCCTGATCCAGCCAATCAGATGATTGCTCTACACACCCGGCCAGCGTAGTGCAGCACGGAGAACTCGGTTTTGTCCTTTAGCTGTTTGGGTTTGGCGAATTTCAAATGATTAATATGTTGATTTGTGAGCTTCTCTACGAACGACACGTCTGTGGCTTTAGGGAACCAACACTCCTCATCCAGCAGGGCCAAGATACCTGGGGGGTTTGTCTGTAAACACACACACACACACACACACACACACACACACACACACACACACAGGTTACTAAAAATTCGAACTGGTTCAACAGAGCAGTGAAACACTATGGACATTACCAGATGACCTGAATATCAGATTCTGGCTCTGATATGTTTATCAGTACACCATGAGGTCCGGTTCTGGAGCACGTAGCCCACTGAATAATCCACTGTGACTATTAGAACAGTGTTAAGAACATGTGGTCATTAGTCCTGAAATTCTCCAGGTATCTGATTGTAAAAGTGGTCTTCCACCACCATGTCCAACACATTCTAGATGACTTTCTCCCTTTTGCTTCTTAACCCATGCTCATCATAAGCATTTAGACATCATCCGTATGATGTCTTCGGTCAGTGTGTACACAGAGGACTGTCCCATGAAGATATCAAAACACTCACCGGCCTCTCGATGAGCTCAATGCAGGGCTGCAGGTCGAGGCCGAAGTCGATGAAGCTCCACTCGATGCCCTCGCGCTGATACTCCTCCTGCTCCAGGATGAACATGGTGTGGTTGAACAGCTGCTGCAGCTTCTCGTTAGTGTAATTAATACACAGCTGCTCAAACGAGTTGTCCTGGAGAGCAATTACCATCGCTATTAGTGTTAGACACACCACTTAGCAATCACTTCTGATTGATCACAATGTGGTTATAACGGTCGTTTCAAAACATTAAGAAAAAGGCTTCGGAGGATGAGCTAGAGTCTTTTCTTTATTTTGGACAGATGCTCCTCTAAAGATGTCCAAAATAAGGAAAATAAAAAGACAGTTGTTAAGATAATTACACAATGCAGTTCCTCATGACAGATTTTTTTAGTTTAATATTGTTAACTGTGATGATCAGGATATGAAAGGGACACTGTCTTTCTTCACACCTCAAAGATCTCAAAGCCGGCGATGTCCAGGATGCCGAGGAAAGATGCTCCTTGACGTTTGGTTTTATCCAGAGCTTTGTTGACACGACCAAGAATCCACCGGAAGAGACGCTCATACGTTGCCTTTGCTAAAGCTTCCACTGCGAAATCGGCCTACACACACGCACGCACAACACACACACACAGACACACACACACACACACACATAAATACGACACAGGATGTGTTTAATAGTATTTTTTCTGTACTGCTTAAGACTAGAATGAGAGAACAGTGCTCATTTCGGTGTCATGGTGTTACCTGCTCCTTGGTCTGGGCTTTCTGTACCACCTCCCGGCCGACTTTAATGCGTGGAGTCAGAATGGCACGAGTGAAATCTGTCACATTGATGCCGGACAGGTGACAGACCTTCTGTGCAGCTGTGGGAGAGACATTACTTTCATTCTTACCGTCTGCTGAGACAAATTCTTTGCCATTTTATACAAATTTCCAGCCTTTGTTTTTATTTTACAAATCTAATGAAGTGTAACTGAAGCGTGTCAGTGTGAACACTGACCGGTGTTGTCGGGCATGGTGGCCTGCTCCTGGTTCCTCTCTTTTTTAAACTCAATGTTGCCAAGCTGCAGCACTGTTGACACCACCTTCAGGATTCCTGATGAGTAAACACATCACACTCTCATTTACACTCAGCTGTTAGAATGTGTATTTATCTCTCCTGTAGTATCACTCCAGGATATGTCTTTAGATTTTACAGCATGGAACTCCTCAGTCAATCTTCTCTTCATCTCGTTCTTGAAGGAAACCCTTTCCCATGCTTGTGCTACCATTGCCTTTGTGTCACTTTAGTGAGTGTGTGTTGTTACCTATCCTCTCCTCATCAGTTAAGCCCATGATGTTCATTGCCTCCATTGTTTCCTCATACATCTCATCGTCCTCGGACCCCGGGATCTGGACGTGTCCCGCTACCAGGAACCGGTAGTTATTGAAGCTCTCCAACAGGAGTTCCTCTGAGGGGAAGATGGGAAGGACAACATGATGGAGAGCAAGACGAAGGAGAACACTATCACTGTTTGTACTGCCAGGATGATAATGAATATGCCCATTTTCCACCCTATATACACCCACAATCCATTCTGGACACGCCCCCTCCCCTACTCTGAATACACCCACACTACTGTATTCTAGACACGTCCGCTCTCCACACTGAATACGCCCACACTCCATTCTGAACACACCCACTCTCCACCCTGAACATGCCCAGACTCCATCATGGACACGCCCACTCTCCACCCTGACCACACCTACACTCTAACACAGGCAGATCCCAACTGGTGTGTCTCTTTTTAAAACACTTCAGTGTGCTACAGTCAGAAGTAGTTCCAGAATCTAAACCAGTTTAGTTGCAACCCAACGCACTCTTCAGAAAATCAGAGGTCCAAGCATTCCTTCTGTGATGTAGTATTTCCCCTGCCACTGTTATTCTCATGACACTAAGACCATCTTTTCCTTCCTACTGTCGGATAACCAGATTCCTGCTAAGATCTTGCAGAAATCTGAGTATGGATGGCAGATTAATACCTAAAGATGAATCACTGCAAGACTAGGCTGCTGTAAATTCCTGGAAATGCCCATGCCTTGGAGAGCTGAACGACCTGGACACCCCATCCTACCATCCCCAAATAACCCTGCTACCACCCCCCAACCCCAAAATACCCCCCCTTCCCCCGCCCCACCACCACCATCACAACTAATGGTAATGGCTCTGCAGTGGTGCTCCATCTTGCACTGCACCCATCACTCCGGTTAAGAGCTTCGGCCAAATGCCCTAAACGTAAAAACATATGTTCATACCACGCAGTTTCTCCTTGGCTCCTGCCACCATGTAGTAGAAGATGTGGAAAGCTCGTTCCGTTTTCGCCTGCCGGATACAGCGTGACTTTTCCAGCAGGTCTGAGAGCTGGGTTCAGGAAACACACAGTTAGTGTTTTGGGGTGTTTTTAGTTAGGGATTGGGTTTTTAAAGCCTGGCCTTTAGAACTGTTCCCCATTACTGTATTCCTGCTACAGGGTTGAGAGTCACAGTTAAGGCTATTCCTGCGTTTAGAGTTATGGTTATGGTTTAAGGATTTAGAATTTGGTCATTTTGATAAGAATTATGCCTTAAGGTTGATGGTAATATTTATGTTTGCAATTTAACAGTTACTATTTATAGTTTTGGTTGATTAGTGTTGGGATCTTTAGTGTTTTGATAAATTGATAACATATTGTGTGTGTGTGTGTGTGTGTGTGTGTGTGTGTGTGTGTGTGTGTGTGTGTGTGTGTTTGAGTGTATAAGGATACAGGTTTCGATGTTCGCCCCGACGATGTAGCCTGTTACGTCAAAGTTAATCCGGATGAATTTACCCTGTGGGAAAAGCAAACAAATAAATAAATAAATGACAGGATGTTGAATGATGTCATGGAGTTTTACTTCCTGTCTGCTGAAGAAAGTGAATACTGTTTAGGCAGAAACTCACGAATCGTGATGAGTTGTCGTTCTTGATGGTCTTAGCATTACCGAACGCCTCCAGAATAGGATTGGCCTGCAGAAGCTGCTTCTCCAGCTCCCCCTACAAGCAGGAAGGAGAACACCAGGGCAAAAATACACCCATTATATCACACACACAAACACTAACATTTTTGGATCCATTCTGCATGTTTACAGCAGGAATTTCCTGTTAGTCTCAACATTCTGTAAACTTTCACAATCAGACGGAGAATTAACCCTGTTTTCGACTTCACATCCTGTCAGAACTATGGACTGTCCACATGGAGATTCACTCAAGGTGCTTTTCCTTAAATCTTCTTAAATTTCTTGAACTCACTAATTGACCATTTCTATAGCAGCACTCACAGTTCCAAACACAGATGGCTATCAAATTCATTTCAGTTTTATTTGTATTGCACTTTGTCACAAAGCAGCTTTACAGAAATATAAATTTTAAACACATAAATTGATCCTTAATGAGCAAAAGTCCCTAATAGTTAGCAGTTAATGAATCATGCATTTGAGCTGGTTAACCTCTTGGCAAACTGATAGTAGCGTCTCTAAACCAAGTCACTTTAGATCAAATATGATTTGTTTTGACTTCACACTATAACTAATCATCAAACCGATACGACTTTACAGAAATTGCTTCAGTTTTACTGTTCTGACGCTGAGCTTCACCTTGCTCCTGCTCTACACACGTATTAAGTGCATACTTGAAAGGGGAAGTGGAAAAGAGAGACCTGAAAACTTTACTTTACATAACTGACCTGATTCCTGTCTGAGACTTATCTTGACATCAGAGAGAAAAAAGAAAAGAGTGATGTGTACCCAAGAGAGGAGAGAGCGCCGGAGGGGCGGAGGTCAGCAGAAATTTCAGATGCTAACACACACAGATATAAAGACAGACAGGGAGCAGGAGGGAGAGGAGATAAGGGAAAGATGAGAGAGAGAGAGAGAGAGAGAGAGAGTTCTGAATACCATAAACACTGGTAAAACAAATGACAACTACTGTGACTACACACACCCTCTACCAAACACACACACACATACACACACACACACACACACACACACACACACACACACACAGAGCATCTCCTATGTGAGTGTGTTCTGTATGTGTTGTCTTCTTCACACTCATGTAGCACCATAAAGCATTATAAACGACTGTGACATATGAGTTTAACAGAGGGTGTTTAACTACCTGTGTGTGATTAATATGTGTGACAGGAAATGACAACATCCAATCCAAAACGAAGTACACTCTCATGCTCACAAACCGGGTGACACTGTTTCAGTGCCAGTGTGTCGCTGACAGTGAAAGAGTTTAATCAATCTCAGATGGGGGAAATACATCTGTCCATCAAACCTCTTATTTATTATTTTTTTAATATATACAAATGTTAAATTTCTAGAAAATGTACATTACAATTTGTAGCTGAGGATAAAATCAGCAGTTTGTATTGTTTGCGTCCCTCCATGTAAGACTTTCTCACACTCGTCACGCTGTGAGTCGCGTCCAGGGGCTGGATATAAGGTGGACAACATGGAGCTGATGATTCTCATGAAGCTGTTGTGAAGCCAGTTGGTGAAACCTGTTCACAGCTGTCCTGCTCTTCTCATTTACACTCATTTAATCCTGTTAGCTTTCAGGTGAAGTGCAACATTTAAAACACAGTCCTTCATAGTGCAGCGCTCTCTGACTAATCCTCGTACCGACTCCTAAGACTAATGAGTTTTTTCTCCTTCACATTAATCTCACTTCAGTCATGACTGCTCTATCAGTGTCATTATTACTGACCACATATACATTAAAAACAGAGCTCCAATATAATATCATATAATATAATATAACATAATATACTGCTAGAATAACATCCAGAGGAGGACGTTTCCCCCCGATGTAGTCCACACACATCATTTTAACACACTGATGGTTCTTCCATGACCTTTATTATATATAAGTGCTTGTTGTAGGGGGCGTGGCCACGCTTGAACATTAGCAGGTCTCTTCTCTGACATGTCCTTTTACACCTCATCTACAAGTTTACTATTGCGCTGTGTTTTAAATGTTTGGATTTGGAGAAGAGAGAAAAGAGTAATCAGTCCCGCAGAATCAGAAATGAACGCAAAATCAAGTAAACTCTGCAACATTTGAAGGAGTTTGCGATTTTTCAAAATGACCACAGATTTCCGCATCATGTGAATTCACGACGCGCGTTCAGCCAAAGCCCTCTTCCATTCACGTGCGTCGAACATGAGTACAACTAAAAGGTCTCATTTACCAACAAACATCACTTCAAAAGAGCATGCAAAACTATTTTGCGCAATTCAAGTAGGTTTCCGGAAAAAAAAAAGCACAAAAATTTCCGCAAGCCGCATCGCAAATTTTGAAAAAAGCTGCAGCAAAATCAAGCGATTCTGGCTACAACAATAACCAAAGAAAAAAAACTCCACGAAATCCTGTACGGACTGAGAATAGAGTGAGCGCTTCCTGGAGCGTCTTTTTACTGAAGAAAAAAAAATGAAAAAACGTCAATATTACTGACATGACAGGTTCGGTGTGAAATCCCAGAGATACTCTGGGAATAATTACAGTACACACCGCCACATGGAAAACTAATCCCATCTGAATAAGGGTTTAGCCGTAAGGAGTTTTTCTGCTGAGTCAGCTTTCAGCAAGTCTGTGTTGTGATAATTTACATAAACCATGAAATAAAATAGAATTATTGGGGTAGTATGTCCATCTTTTGCGCTCCATATTTTTTAAGGCCACGCCCACCACCCCTTGAGCAATGAGAGTTAAAAACTCTACTGCAGACACTAGGGGGCGTCAGAATCGATTTAGCTTCTGCTTTCAGCTGCTGTCATGTTGTCCACCGTATACACAGTCAATAGTCAGGGCATGCAGGTTTCCTAATGTAACACACACACACACACACACACACACCAACACCAACACCCACACCACATAAAGGAACTTCAGCATTCACTTTACTCACATAGGCCAACTGCTGTCCTGCATGCTGCTATTTGGGGGAAATCGATTAGACAAACGTTAAACTAAAGACTGTCTCCATTAAAGCGACAACGCAACCAAGCAGCGGTTAATGAGGACAGAATGGAAGCTAATGTTCCAGTTAGCATCACATAATCACCTCACATCATGCTAACTCGCAACATTACCGTTCACTCTCCATTAACCACATTAACATTAGCTTAGCTGAGTTGTCTGTTTAATAATCCTGCATGAGTAGATTTACACAATCACACACACACAAAGCAAACATGACTCATCTTTCAGACCTGAGTAAAGACAGATTGGTATGTCATTGAGCTAAAAACCATCAAATAACTTCAGTAGAAGCATTAATATATATAAATATTGACCCTTTAAATATATATTAGACATATTTATATATATTTAGAGCTCTAATCTGTTATTCATACATGTAATACAATATAATATTGTGTGTGTGTGTGTGTGTGTGTGTGTGTGTGTGTATGTGTGTGATACGTACAGCGCTTGTGTCTTTCTTGCCTTTATGTGAAGACGCCACAACAGCCAAATACTGAATCACCTTCTTAGTGTTCTCAGTTTTACCTGCACCAGATTCACCTCTGTTACACACACACACACACACACACACACACACACACACACACACACACACACACACATAAACACACACACACACACAAACAGCAAGACTATAATTAGCATCAGTACAGAGGGCAAATTTCCTCCTTGTTCCCTCTGGAACATTTATAAACACACTTCCTGTCATGTCATCACACAGTCTTTAGCACAAAAAAAACTTTCATTAATGGATTCAATGCTTTACTGAGAGCTGGAGTTTTATCTGAACAAATATGGCAGAGTTTAGTTCTTCAGTATTGGCTTCCTGTAATTATTGAGCCGTGTGTGTGTGTGTGTGTTTTGGTGCACTCACGTGCAAAGAATAGACTGGTCCTCTCGATCTGTAGAGAAACACATAAGCGGTCATTAGGCTTTCGGGTGAAGATGAGCACGGCTGTGTGCTGAGTGTATCAGTGTAGTGTGCTGCTCTGTATCAAACCCTGCTGTAAACATACACTCAGAGTGAAGCTGGGCAGACATCTACACACACACACACACACACACTGCCTGTTCACTGCTTTCTTCCTAATTAGGGCACAGAAACTGAATCTGAACACACAGTACCAAGGTCTCAGACACACACACACACACACGCACGCACACACACACACACACACACACACACACACACACACACACACACACACACACACACACAAACAGACAGTGTGGACTTCAGTGAAACAGTTCTTCAAAAAAAAGACTTCAGTTTAAAACAACACTACAGAATGTGCCACTCCCTGAATCCCTACATCCTGCAGTGCATTATGGGTGTTCTGTGTCCACTTCACTACTGCTGTGTCCCAATTCACCTACTATCATCTCTTACATACACACACAAAAAAACACACATGCATATGCACTTCAAACACACACGCATACACATTTCAAACACACACACACACACACACATACACACGTCACACACACACGTGCGTGCGCATGCACACACACACACCCTTCACAGTTACACACTTCACACACGCGCACACACATCACACACACACTTCACACACACACACACACGCACACACACACGCACACACACACACTTCACACACGCCTCAGCTGTGAGTTTCTCGAACACACACCAACATCCAGCACTAAACTCAGAGCCCTATAACAGACATAAACTAATATTGTACAATAAACAGTATAAATACTTTACTGTACACTAAACACAGTAAAGACTTTACTGTACACTAAACACTGTAAAGACTTTACTGTACACTAAACACTGTAAAGACTTTACTGTACACTAAACACTGTAAAGACTTTACTGTACACTAAACAGTGTAAATACTTTACTGTACACTAAACAGTGTAAAGACTTTACTGTACACTAAACACTGTAAAGACTTTACTGTACACTAAACAGTGTAAATACTTTACTGTACACTAAAC
Organism: Ictalurus punctatus; assembly: GCF_001660625.3. Lineage (NCBI taxonomy): Eukaryota > Metazoa > Chordata > Actinopteri > Siluriformes > Ictaluridae > Ictalurus > Ictalurus punctatus. The sequence goes on along the minus strand of NC_030427.2, from coordinate 17,035,693 downwards.
AGTGTAAATACTTTACTGTACACTAAACACTGTAAAGACTTTACTGTACACTAAACATAATACACTGTATAACACTGAGCCTAATCATCTCAAACTAATGACTGAACACGAGTGCACTAACACTAACAGTTATCAATATCATAGTGTTCTTTAATTACACAGAAAATTTAACTTAAGACTCTTAGTGAAGAGAACGCGTGTGTGTGTGTGTTACCCTGCATCATGTTCCTGTAGGCATTGTCAGTGATGGAGTAGATGTGTGGAGGAACCTCATGACGTTTCTTGCCCTTGTACATGTCGATGATCTTCTCTGAGTAAATCGGCAGCATTTTATAAGGATTCACCACGACACAGAAGAGACCAGAGTACGTCTACACACACACAAACACACACACACAGAATTTATAACTTATAACTCATTGATGGCTTATCATGTAACGTGTTGATGCACTGAGGTGTGTGTGTGTGTGTGTGTGTGTATTGGAGATGTGTTGTAGAGTAACTTGTCGTGTATTTACATAGATGAGGCCGGAGAAGTATCTCTCGCGCAGGTTGTGGAGAACAGAAGCTTCATTGAGGCAGGTGAGCTCGGCCATATCCTCCACCTTACTGAACTTGGGCGGGTTCATCTTCTGGACGTCATCCTTGTTGACGGTGATCTTCTTGCCATTGTCCATCAGCTCCACCAGCACCTCATCGCCCTTCTCCTCCTTCACACTGGCCGCCTCGAAGCCGTGTTTCTCCGAAGGAACCCACACCAGCTTCTTGGCAGCCCAGTCGGCCTGTGCCAACGGGCTGTTGAAGTAGTCTTTATCTGCAAAGAGGAACTTCTCATCCTCGCTCAGGGTCTTCTTACTCATCCTGCCGTCGGGTCGGGACAGCTGCAGAGACCAATCATTATAACACACACGTCAGTACCGCGTATATATTATATCATACACATACACACACAGTCTTTATTTCTGTTGAGTGTGGTAGGTGCTAGCACTATGTGACCACAAGTATGTGCACCCCTGAAGTTCTCCTCCAAACTGTTACCACAAAGTTAGAAGCACAAATTTTTGTGTAGAATGTCTCTATATGCTGTAGCATTACAATTTCCCTTCACTGGAACTAAGAGGTCCAAACCTGTTCCAGCATGACACAAAGTGCACAAAGCGAGCTCCATGAAGACTGTGTGTGTGAGACACCATGTGTTCAGAATAGAAGAAGGTGGAGGAACTCGAGTATCCTACACAGAGCCCTGACCTCAACCCCACTGAACATTTTGAGATGAACTGGAACACCGACTGCACCCCAGACCTCTCATCCCAACATCAGTTCATTTACATTGTATTTGTATAGCGCTTTAAACAATGGACATTTTCACAAAGCAATTTTACAGAAATCTGATTATAAATTGGTCTGGTTGAGAGGAACCAGACGCAAGAGGGAACCCATCCTCGTCTGGGTGACACCGGATAGTACGATTATAAATAAATCCCTTCCATAAATGTGTACTATGGAGTCATAAAGTGCAGGTGTGTTAACAGGAACTTATGAGTTTATGACCAACGTATGAGTTTTAGTATCAGAGTAATTTCTGAATTCATTATAGTTTTAACTGAAAGTCTGTTGTACTGAACTGAAGTTATTAACTGTTTAATGATTTTAACTTTTAACTGCAGTCCTAAAGCTGTCCAAGGAAGAACATCCACAGCCATCTTTATGGTTTCTATGTGGAGCCATCCACAGTAATCTCATGCTGATCTTCAGGCTGTTTATGTTGGAGGCCATTCTCATCAGCAGCGAGGGATTTTCAGGTGATGAGAACTCCAACCAGGGAAATAGGGCATCAGGATGGATCAGGCAGGTCCAGTGAGTAGGTGTCAAGGTCACTGGTATCTCTGGAGTAGAATAAGTAGCTCGACAGAGAGAGAGAGAGAGAGAGAGAGAGAGAGAGAGAGAGAAATCCTGACCTCACTAATGCTCTTGTAGCTGAATGAATGCAAATCCCCACAGTCACGCCCCAAAACCTAATGGAAAGCCTTTTAAGCCCCGCGCGTAATCGAGTAGAGTGTCATATCGTGTAGCTCAAATCACACATGTCTTCAGATGGTTTGTGTGATCCAGATATTCTCATGATACAGATGCTCAGATAAAAATCTCATGTGTGAGAAAATCCCTGAGTGCTAAGGGGAAGGGGTTAACGCTAGCTTTAGCATGCACTCTCCTGTGGGAATCTGAGCCGCAGGGTTTGATGGGAGATTAATTTAACTCATACACAGCGGCGCTGCTTTAAACTTCCAGAGATGCCATTGCCCACTGCACAATTCCCACAATTCCCAGCGGAGCACGAGTTTAGTTCTGAGAACTGCAACTGGGAAACAAGACGGCCGCACCAAACGCACACTTCCCCTCAACCCTACACCCTAAACCCTACATGCTACACACACACACACACACACACACACACAAACACACACAAACACTATAGAAGGCAGCCATGTTGAATAAAACACACCATCAGAGTGGAGTGTGTATGTTGAGGCCATGTTTCCCCCAAGTGTGTAGTGGAGCTGGGGTTCAGTCGCGTGCTGTGATGCCCTTATAAGGCCGAGTGAGCATGGAGTTAAACATCCGAGCGAATGAACGAGCAAACACGCTCCTTATAGGGAAGAGTTATTCACCATGAACACACACACAGCATTTATCCTGAAATGATAACACAGGAACAGCAGATGGGTGGAGGAGTCACACACACACACACACACACACACACACTGAGGAGACTGTATGTTAGGACATGATACTGTGTGTGTGTGTGTGTGTGTGTGGGGGGGGGGGGGGGGGGGGGGGGTTCAAACAGCTTCCATTTATTAAACTTCAGAATACTGAACCATTTAAAACACACACACACACACACACACACACACACACACACACACACACACACACACACACACAGACAGACACGGTGGGAAAATCATCCTGAATGTCAGTTAATTGATGTTTAATCATTTGATCAGTTATTGTAACGTTAAACTGTAAATAATTCTATTACAAACTCCATCCATCCATCCATCTTCTATACCACTTAATCCTTTTTCAGGGTCACGGGTAAACCTGGAGCCTATCCCTCTATTACAAACTCAATTATGTTTTTTTTGTACTCACTGTGATTATAAACAGAAAATGTTTAACATATTTGTGGTAAAAAAAAAAAACAAACAAACAAGAAGAACATTGAAACACACTTAAATAAATCTAAAAACTCCTGAAGTGTTCACTACTAGTTTAGTTTAGTGTTCGTTAGCGTAGCTCTCAGTAACGCTCAGAAAATCTCCTTTTATAAGCTTGATGTATGGATCAGAACGTCAACCTGCTACACGAGGAACCTGACGAGAACCTGACACTAAAGAACCCCAACTCCTGTTAGGGAGAGCTCAGTGAATATTAAACTCCAGATAACTGAGCGGAGATTTCAGGAAAACAGCTGATTTTCTCACTGAGAGACGTTTCGACTCTAAACATGCAAACTGAGTGTTTATGGAGATAAAAGGGCGGGGTTTCCTGCATCCTCCCGTCATTTTAAACCAGCTTCGCTTCAGATCCTTCACAGTGACCCGGTTGAGTTTTTCTGGTGAAGAATCTGAACGCTCTGAGCCTCTTTGGCCCGGCGCCTAGAAACTCGTGACCTTTCCATGGAGTTGTTTGACCCCCCGGTCCTGTGAAAACTTCTATCCGTCTATCCTCTCCCCCTTTTGTCCCCTTTTTCGACGCAAATCTCTTTTGTTCAGCCACTGAGTGAGCTGTGTATTTTACAGTTTTATCTATATGACTAGATTCAACATGCTAACTCTGCTAGTGTCTAATGCTCCCCACTTTAGCGTGATGTTTATCTTCCTGTGCAGGCTGTAAAACTGTAAAACAGGCTGTAAAATAGCACAGTCACAGAGCTAGTTTCTGATTTCAGGTCAGTTCTCAGAGTGTGTTAGATTCACTGGTGGGATTAGTGTTAGCTCAGACACCACGAGGTAGAACATCAACTCTGATAATCCTCAGGTGGTGAAGGTTAGCCTCCTAAAGTCCAGCTTTCATCCCTTTACACTCATAAGACGCACTGAGACGGAGCAGTCTGTTACGAGCTCTTTTCTTTTAAATGATAATGAGTCTTTATTGGTCACATATACATTACAGCACAGTGAAATTCTTTTCTTCGCATATCCCGAGCGGCTGTGGTTCAGGTGCTAGAGCGCGTTGTCCACTAATCGTAGGGTTGGCGGTTCAATTCCCGCCCCACATGACTCCACATGCCCAAGTGTCCTTGGGCAAGACATTGAACCCCAAGTTGCTCCTGATGGCAAGTTAGCACCTTGCATGGCAGCTCTGCTACCATTGGTGTGTGAGTGTGTGTGTATATGAATGGGTGAATGAGACACAGTGTAAAGCACTTTGGATAAAAGTGCTATATACGTGCAGACCATTTACCATCCCAGCAAGGATACAGCGTCCCTGGAGCAGAGAGGGTTCAGGTCCTTGCTCAAGGGCCCAACAGTGGCAGCCTGGCAGTGCTGGGGCTTAAACCCCCGACCTTCCGATCAGTAACCCAGAGCCTCAACCACCACTGCCATCATACAGTGGATAATTTCTTCAGCTCGGAGCTGGAAGATGGGAAACTTTTTCATGAAGCGCATTACTCCCTAACTTTAGAAATAAAAAGAATCAAATGTCAAACAAAAAACGTCCAGTTGGAGACAGGCAGCGCAGCGAGGACTTGAACTCACAGCCTCCTGATCATTTAGAACCTTCACCGCTAAGCTAAAAAACAAAACGAATCACTTATTCATTTACAAATTGCACTTGTTTATAATCCTGATCATTTTAACCCTGAGAATATTAAATCTCTTTAAATATTCTAGGTTTCATATTAATAATGAACATTAACAACAACAGTATGAACACCTGGTAAATTTAAAGCAAAGTGGTGATTAGTGTCTCACAGCTAGAACACGGCAGACGGCAGATCTCTGTCCTGTGTGTGTTATTAAATATGAGAGTCTGAAACAGCTACCGTTGAGGTAAAACGGTGTGTTTTATGAAACTGAATCAAATTAGTGGAAGCTAATGTAACTATGCTAACCCAGGCAGGTATCACCGCACTAAGCACCAGGCAATTGTTTATTTTCTACTGATAGACTGAACACGGAGCTGCGATTTCAGCAATAAGCGACATTTAAACGCAGATATTCTCTATTCTACACAAATTAGGTGTGACTCTGTAAAGAAGTGACAAATCCGACAAACGATGGTCTCGAGTGACTGCTCAGACCGGTCCTATGGAGTGTGAGGTCCAGGTTTCTTCAGAATTCTATCTACAGTTCGTTCAGGTTTACTGAACACATTACACATCAATCACACACACGAGCGTCACATGGTTACTGCATTATTTAATCTGTGTTTAACTCGTTAGCTTTAGACGCGATATTGAGTGACTACAGTTTCTCATCAGAACAAAAAGGTCATGCTCACATGAGAAAAACTACTAGAGACATGTTAGAGTAACATTAGAGGCTCAATGATGAAAATCAGTTCACTATACACTGATTCAATATTTAATCAATTAATCAGATTTTTCCCTTCAGTCTTTTAGTCTGTGGTTGTATTTTATTATATTAAAGTCATGTGGGACGTCAGGTGTTACAGACAGAAACATGTCCAGACAGACAGGTGTACAGACTGACACATGTACAGACAGACAGACAGACAGGTGTACAGACAGACAGGTGTACAAACAGACAGGTGTACAAACAGACAGGTGTACAAACAGGCACATGTACAGACAGACAGGTGTACAGACAGACACACAGGTGTACAGACAGACACACAGGTGTACAGACAGACACACAGGTGTACAGACAGACAGTGGATGGACAGGTAGACAGGTGTACAGGCAGACAAGTGTACAGACAGACAGACAGGTATACGGACAGACACGTACAGACAGACGGGTGGACAGACAGGCGTACAGACAGACAGACAGGTGTACAGAGAGACAGATGTACAGACAGACAGGTGTACAGACAGACACATGTACAAACAGACAGGTGTACAGACAGACATATGCAAACAGACAGGTGTACAGACAGACATACATATGTACAAACAGACATATGTACAGACAGACACATGTACAGACAGACAGGTGGACAAACAGACAGGTGTACAGACAGACCCATGTGCAAACAGACAGGTGTACAGACAGACAAATGTACAGATAGACAGTAGACAGGTGAAGAGCACAAATTGACAGGTGATGTCCCTCCAAAGCCAGATTCAATTATTACATGAATAATCCTGCAGTGTGAAGTGTACAGTCACGTCACACACACCACTGTGTGGCCTGTGTGTGTGTGACTACAGTGAAATGTCTGAGAACTGAAGTGTAAAAGTTATTTTACTTCCTGCTTTCTTTTCACTTCTGTTTCTCAGCATTTTGAAGGTGAAGTAAATCAACACTGAGTTAATCTTAAACCTGCAGGAACTTTACAGCTGATTTTCTGACTGAATCAGAGTCTCTACTGAAGCAGAAACGTCCGGTTTGTTAGAAACCTGTGCTGCAGCGCATGACTTTGTGTGTGTGCGCGCGTGTGTGTTTGCGTGTGTGTGTGTGTGCTGTTTACCACATCACTCAACAGAAAGCAGCATTGTATGACCATATTAGGAGAACAGGAAACTCTTTGGTTAGTTATGCTCGATCATTTCATGTCACAATGAACAGAGTTTCCTCCACCATTTCCCCAAAAACCCTTCACTTTAACAGTTTTATTCTCCACTTCTGTACAGTGAACTCTCTCTCTCTCTCTCTCTCTCTCTCACACACACACAAACACACACACACAGTGCAGCATTATCATATATTAATTATTAAGGTTTTAAAATGAACATGCAAAGAAACAACAATAACTAACTCTAAAACAGAAAACTGCAACAGATCACACATTCACTCTTCACTAAAAGCATCTTAAACCCAAACTCACACAAAAGCCTGTGATGTAGCAGCACATTACTGACATTATCTCTCTCTCTTGCACACACACACACACACACACACACACACACACACACACACACTACACTACACACCTACACACACACAACTTAGAAACACGCTGTAGACACACATTCTACTGCACAATACTCCACCATTACAGTTATAACAGGAAGTGCACACTGGTTTTAGTGTAAAATGTGTTAATAAATGTACTTACAGGTGTTGGATGTGTTAATAAACGTACTTACAGGTGTTGGATGAAGATGCTCAGTGGTGGAGGAGCTTCACACAGCTGTAATTTGGAGACTCTGAGTGAGACACTCCGACAGAGAGCAGTCCAAATTACAGCAAATATCAATGTGCACTTCATTTAAACTAACAGGGAGGAGGGGCTAAGAGCAAAGAGGGCAGGGTTAAAGCATAAACACTCATGATTATGCAGAAGTGGGCAGGGGGAAGTGAGGAGCAGGAGGTCACTATTAACTTCATTATTCCACTGAGAGAGGCACTGTTAAATACCCCACAACAATTCCTCACCACTAATATCCCCAAACTAATAACCAATTAAACCCCACCACTAGTTCCCATAAACTTATACCCCCAAACTAATACCCCACCACTAATTCCTCACCACTAATATCCCCAAACTAATACCCCACCACTAATTCCTCACTACTAATACCCCACAACTAATCACCAATTAAACCCCACCACTAATTCCCATAAACTTATACCCCCAAACTAATACCCCACCACTAATTCCTCACGACTAATACCCCCAAACTTATACCCCACCACTAATTCCTCACTACTAATACCCCCAAACTAATACCCCATCACTAATTCCTCACCACTAATACCCCCAAACTAATACCCCATCACTAATTCCTCACCACTAATACCCCCAAACTAAAACCCCACCACTAATTAATCACCAATTATACCCCACCACTAATTTCCACAAACTTATACCCCAAACTAATACCCCACCACTAATTCCTCACTACTAATACCCCAAACTAATATCCCACCACTAATTCCTCACCACTAATACCCCACCACTAATTCCTCACCACTAATTCCTGCAAACTTATACCCCCAAACTAATACCCCACCACTAATTCCTCACCAATAATACCCCTAAACTAATATCCAACCTCTAATTCCTCACCACTAATACCCCACCACTAATTCCTCACCACTAATACCCCTAAACCTATACCCCACCACTAATTAATCATAACTTATACCCCACCACTAGTTCCCACAAACTAATATCTCACCACTAATACCCCTAAACTAATACCCCACCACTAATTACTCACCATTAACCCCAAACTAATACCCCACCACTAATACCCTCAAACTAATATCTCACCACTAATACCCCTAAATTAATACCCCACCACTAATTACTCACCATTAACCCCAAACTAATACCCCACCACTAATACCCCACCACTAATACTCCCAATCTAATACTCCACAACTAATAACCACCATGAATACTCCCAAACTAATAACCCACCACAAATTCACCACTTATACCCCCAAACTAATACCCCACCACTAATTCCTCACCACAAATTCCTCACCACTAATACACCCAAACTAATACCCCACCACTAATACTCCCAATCTAATACTCCACAACTAATACTCCACCACAAATTCCTCACTACTAATACCCCCAAACTAATACCCCAATACTAATTCCTCACCACAAATACCCCACCACTAAGACCCGCAAAATAATTCCTCACCACTAATTCCATTGAACTAATACCCCACCATTAATTCCTCACCACTAATACCCCAATCTAATACTCCACCTATAATACTCCCAATCCTATACCCCAATCTAATACTGCACCACTAATACCCCCAGTCTAATGCCTCAATCTATTACCCCAAACTAATACACCACCAGTAATACCACCATTCTAATAATCCACTACTAATACCCCGAATCTAATACCCCACCCCTAATTCCCCTATTGTAATACCCCACAATTCTAATACCCTATACTAATAGCCCCATTCCAATAACCTACTACTAATACCCCACAATTCTTATTCCCCCATTCAAATATCCTAGCTCCAAACACCTCACCATTCTAATACGCCACCATAACACCATTTTAACCCCCCATATACTAATACCCCTGTTCTAATGCCCCACCATTCTAATGCCCCAATTCTAATACCCCACCATTCTAATTACCCTCATTTGAATACCCCACCATACCACCCCCATAATAAATGTGGTTAATAACACACATACATTTAGACATGCAGTTGTAATGTGGTGTTTATTACAGTCTGCATTTTTTACTTCAGTCTCTCCCAAAATGGCCAACACTGCAGTGATCTACAGAGGAATCCCATACAGAGTGAGGGAGATTCCCTCCAACACACACTGCACACACTCACAGCCTTTTTGGGTGCGCGCACACACACACACACACACACACACACACACACACACACACACACACACACACACACACACCACATTCCCAGTGCTCCAATGGAACTTCCTATAAAAGGACAACCTCCTCTTTTGCACCATAAATCACCACTGAGTTGCCTGATGATGTTTCCATCAGAGCAAATGTACTCGGAAAACACACAGACAGACAGACAGATAGACGCACACACACACAAAGGAAAAACCTGCAGCTCAGACTCTGCACTACATCAAGACCCTAGAAGATATCTGCAGAAACAAGAGAGGCAGAAAAACTGGGAGAGAGAGTGATATAAAAGAAGAGAAGAGAAGAGAAGAGAGAGAGAGAGAGAAAGAGAGAGAGAGAGAGAGAGAGAGAGAGAGAGAGAGATGTACAGTTCCATATAAGGTCAGTGGAGTCTGGAATCTGCAGTGTAGTGTGTGTGTTTAAAGTGTTTAAAGTAAAGCTCAGTGTGACTAAATATGGGCCAACAAGATTTGAGCCTATTTACTAACCTGTAAACAATGCCACTCCCCCCCACCCCCACACCACACACACACACACACACACACACAAATAGCTGCTGCCAACGTACAGAATCTCACCCCAATTAGGGATGTGTCAATTTGTGTTTACTTGAGTAAAAAACATCATCTGTTTATGAATATGGGCCATTTTTCATTTAATTTCAGTTACTGAGCTGTCTAACTGACATTCTAATAATACTGTGTGCAGTGAGGTGTGAGTGATTAATAATTATTCAAAATGTATGATTTACTGCTACTGATAATAATAATAATAATAATAATAATTATAATGATGTGTGAGTGAATGTATGTAGGAACTGTATAAATTGTGTGTAGACATATGTATAAATTCCCTCTGAAGTAAATTAATTTAATTTAAAAAGTCGAGTGCTGTGACGCTGAAACACCCTCAGAGTTAGTAGTGCCAGTAGTGTCACCCTGTGGTCAGACAGATAACTGCAGGTCCACCACACCATACACCACAGTAAGTCCGCTCCTAATTTGAGCTAAACTCTGTTAGGTCTCATCACTCTGTTAGGTCACATCACACACACTCACACACACCCACACACACAAAGAGTAAAAAAGATTATAAAAAAGATTTTATTTTTTAGAAAAGGACAGAAAGGTAAACACATTTAAACACTGAGAGTCACACACTCATGGAGCTTTTGGTTCACTTCAGAATGTAAACAATAATAATTTAATGGTGTTGTGACTTCCTGTTGTCATGCGACTTCCTGTTGTCATACGACTTCCTGTTGTCATGCGACTTCCTCGGCTCTGGAAATCAATTTTTAATTATTAGACATAATGAAACAGAAGTATTGCTAGTGTGTGTTTGGATGAGTCTCTCAGTGAATCGTGTGTGTATTTGTGCAGAAGGTTTACCTGTCTCTCTTTCTTTCATGCTCCATCTTCATTCAGGAAGTGAGAGATGACTCCATACAGCAGAGGTCTAACTCACAGACACACATACCAAATTAACCTCATTGTGTGTGTGTGTGTGTGTGTGTGTGTGTGTGTGTGTGTGTAGTAATACACACTCACAGTGTCCTGGTGCTCGGCTCTTCTACAATGTTCAGTTCACTGGCGATAAATGTCCGGTCCAGAGGAATATCCTGCTGTCCTGACTCTATACACACACACACACACACACACACACACACACACATACACAACACAACACTTTACACACAAATTATCACTGTGGTAATAACACGTGATGATAATAGTGTTCTGTGTTATCTTGAAGACTTTTCTTCCTTATACATAAGACAGAGAGCTGTGATTGGCTAATGTCACACTGGAGAGAGAGTAAGCCCCTCCCACCCACAGAGCAGTTACCTTCACTCGAACTCACAGTCAGGAACGGCTGTGACATCATCAGGGTACAATCTCACAATCAACATATCACTGCTACCTGTCTCACTGCTGGCCTGTGTTAATCAGACCAGTCTCACTACTGCCCTGTGTTAATCATACCTGTCTCACTGCTGGCCTCTCCCACTGCTGCCCTGTCTTAATCATACCTGTTTCACTGCTGCCCTGTCTCACTCTTATGTGTCTCACTGCTGCCCTGTCTTAATCATACCTGTCTCACTGCTGCCGTCTTAACCATACCTGTTTCACCGCTGCCGTCTCAATGCTGCACTGTCTCACTGCTGCCCTGTCTTAATCATATCTGTCTCACTGCTACCCATCTCACTGCTGCCCTGTCTAAATCACATCTGTCTCACTCTAGCCCTGCCTTACTGATATGGTGAAGTGTGTGTGTGTGTGTGTGTGTGTGTGTGTGTGTGTGTGTGTACCTGCGATGAGTACAGACTCAGTGTGGTGATACTTGTGGAACTTGAGGTACTCGCGGATCAGCTCATTAATCAGCAGCGTCTCTTTGCTGGGTGAGGGGCGTGGCTCACTCGGATCATCTAACGCCCTGAACACCTCCGCCCTTATCCTCGCTCTGAGCTGTGTGAGCACGCCACGTGCCTCCAACGTCTCCTTCAGGGCTTTGGCACACACACAGAGTGCAATTTATATTTAAAAATATATATTTCCCCTACAAGGTACATCTACTCTTCTCTTAATATTAGTGATATGCAGTAGGAAGTCACACACAAACACACACAGAGTGAGGTGATGAGACACAGAGCTCTGTACTGCCCCCTACTGGATAATACATGGTCCTACATGACTTTTATATTCAGTGTGTTTTGTGTTTAATATTTGTATGTTTCAGAGATTATTCAGCTGTTTGAATGTTTAATTACTCTGGTAAATTGTTTTAGGTGTTTGGCACGTGCATAATTTTCAGCAGAATATTATATCTAGTCTCCGTAACAATAAGAATTCGTTATAATAAACACAAATACACCGACTGTTTCAGTAAATAATCTGTGATGTTATAAAATATATTTGTAAATGTGTAATATAGCAGCAGTGATGTGACAGTTTTAGATGTCTGGTGCAACTTTTATTAAACTGTTGGTTAAAGTTGAAGCTTTTATTAATGCGCCGTAGTGACATAGTGACAGTTAGCTTAGCTTAGTTTATCGCAGACATAACAATGACAGTTAGCTTAGCTTAGATTAGCGCAGTTTAATTTAGCGTAGTCACCTCCCTCAGGCTAACGGCTGCTAACAGCTGAGGTGATTTATCCTGTTTCCAAGACGTTAGCAGTCACAGTTAGCCACATTAACAGTGACGGCTTCCGGTTAAAACTATGATTTTGATAAATCTGTTAGCGCAGGTGTTTTATTTAGTAAATAATTAATGAGTAAGTAAACTGCAAGCTGAAGTTACTGAAGTGATGATAACAGAAGTGTGAAGTTTAAACTCACCGCTCTTCAGGTCTGTGATGGACGCCATCATGGTGTTTACTCGGGTTGCCAGATTACCTCCAATTCACTATTATTTACTGTTGCACCCAGAGTGGATTAGATTTTCTGGCCTATAAAATGTTACTATAGTCAATTATGGATAAGCACATCTGATTTTACTTTAATCAGCGACTGATACAACAGCTGGAACATCTGGAGCTGTGGTAGTATTTCTACCTTCCAGCTGCAGGGTCCTGGGTGTGATCCTTATCTTGGGGGACTGTGTGGCGTTCCACATTATTTTACCCCAAATTCCCCCTTGAGAACCAATAAGGGCTGTCTGTCTGTGGTACTGCATGAGCTCAGAAAATACATTCTGTTATTGCAAGATCACCTGAAAATAAGTAAATAAATTTTGTTATTTTGAGATCATAAGATAAGTATAATCATGGGATAACAGTACAGAAATATAAATAACTTATGGCCTTTCTGAACTTCTGTATGTTTCAGTAAAATTGAGAATAAAACCTGGATTTAAAACCCACACAGAGCTGTGGAGCTTCCTAATGTTCTTTGATATTTCTTATAAAGCATCTTCTATTTAAAATTAACAATTATTTTATTTGACTTTATTTCATTTAAACTATACAATTAATTGCTTAACTGGTTGTTATGTTAAATATGTAACCACAAATCCTATCACTGTTCTGACTAACTCTGAATCTAAAGCTTATGGAGAACTGGTGTAAGGACTGAATAAAACGCATATCAAGCAAATTAAACATTTATATTTATTATATGTATATTATTGGTCAATAAAAGAGGCTTTGGTAAGTGTTCAATCTGGCAACCATAACTCTCTCTCTCTCTCTCTGGTAAACAAAAATAAATAAATGTAATTAATAAGGGCCTATTGATATTGTTAATATAAATAATTTAAATGATCAATAATAAAACAAACAATATCTGAATACCTGAGGCCAGCGTCGTTGATAAAGAGTTACGACACACTTTGATCTCGCCGCGATGCAGTCACGTGATTCATGTAGCTCTCAGTAGCACTAAACAAATCTGCTTTGTCAACCTGTTTCAATGGGTTTAATCGGGACAGACAGCAGCAGCGACTATCTTTGCAGCAATTTTCGGTAAATATTAACACATAATGTGCTACGCTGACTACATTTAGAGACAGCATTAATCAGTTTTTTTCTGTGTTCAAAAAGGGGAAAAGGGGATTGCTCACATAACATAGAATACATTTACAGTATGTATGCATTAATATTTTCCCTTGCTTCTATGGTCATAATTGCTCACATACTAATGTTATCTTATGTTAAGACCTTCACATAAGCATGCACAACAACTGAATATCAAAGAGTGCAAGTAACTGCTCAATTTAACCCAAGAAAGAAGTTTGGTCAATAGTGCAAAATAAACAAGGGAAACAATGGCATTCAGCAAAACATTTTATTATATAATATATCCAGGGTTAATAAGTTTTTCCTTGAACGGGCAGTCTTCATAGAAACTATTTCTGCCTCCTACAGGGAGAGAGATGACAGAAAGCAGGCCACTTTTATGCAATTCCTGGAACATCATTAGGGTGAAATTAATTACTGAGTGAGTAAAATTGATCAATAAAACAACAGCACAT
>NC_030427.2:16958710-17016210 GCF_001660625.3 Ictalurus punctatus | reverse complement strand
TTACACACACCTGAGTTTAGAGGTGAGACACACACACACCTACCTGAGTTCAGAGGTAAAACACATACACACACCCAAGTTTAACTCACTGTGTGCATCCACAGAGGAGTTGTTCAGTTTGGGACCTGAGGAGCTCGGCAAACTGGAGGATAAAGACAAACCTGATGCTAAGGTGTGTGTGTGTGTGTGTGTGTGTGTGTGTGTGTGTGTGTGAAAGTGTGTGTGTACCTTTGCCTACTAAATGTTGAAGAACATCCATTTGAATTTGTGTGTGTGTGTAGGTGCGTGTTATTCCTCTGGAGTTGCAGAATCTGTTTGCTCGGTTGTTGTTGTTGGATGAACAAACAACGACAACTACAGCGCTGACGGAGAGCTTTGGCTGGACAAACAATGAGGTACACACATACACACACACACACGGACACGCTTTTATTAGCTCACTATATCTCACTTTTAAAAACTCTCTCTGCCTGTCTGTCTGTAGGAGATGGCTCAGCAGGATGTTCAGGAGTTAAACAGGATTTTGTTCAGTGCATTAGAATCATCTCTGGTCGGGACGTCTGACTCCAGTCTGATACGGAGACTTTACCACGGAACCCTGATCAACAACATCACCTGCAATGAGTGTCACAACGTCAGCGAGAGAGAGGTGTGTGTGTGTGGTGTGCGGTGTGCTCTACATCTGAACAACAGTAAATGACAAAAATACAAATAATAGTATAAAACAAAAATAATCTCACTGCCTGTCTCTCAGGAGGACTTCCTGGACCTGACAGTGTGTGTTCGGGGTGTGTGCAGCCTGGAGGAGGCGCTGTGGAGCATGTTTGTCGAGGAGGAAGTGTTTGATGAAAATAATCTGTATCACTGCAGCAACTGTGACCGACTCGTCCATGCTACCAAGGTCATAATAATACTGACTCAGATACTGAGATTACTGTAACTGATGCAGATACTGAGATTACGGTCTGACACAGATACTGAGATTACTTTACTGACACTGATACTGAGCTCACTGTACTGACCCAGATACAGAGATTACTGTACTGACACAGATACTGAGATTACGGTACTGACACAGATGCTGAGATTACGGTACTGACTCAGATGCTGAGATTACGGTACTGACACAGATGCTGAGATTACGGTACTGACTCAGATGCTGAGATTACGGCACTAACACAGATACTGAGATTACGGTACTGACACAGATGCTGAGATTACGGTACTGACTCAGATGCTGAGATTACGGCACTAACACAGATACTGAGATTACGGTACTGACACAGATACTGAGATTATTGTACTGACACAAATACTGAGATTACGGCACTGACACAGATACTGACATTACTGTACTGACACGGATTCTGAGATTGCAGTACTGACACAGATACTGAGATTATTGTACTGACACGGATTCTGATATTACTGTACAAGCACGGATACTGAGAGGTTATAAAATTTATATAGATACTAAGATTATTGTCTCTGTGTGTGTGTGTGTGTAGTCTGCTAAACTGAGGAAGCTCCCTACATTTCTCACCGTGTCCCTCCTGCGCTTCAGCTTTGATTTTGAGAAGTGTGAGAGGTTTAAGGAGACGAGAAGGTACAGCTTCCCGCTCAGCATCAACCTGCGACCGTTCTGTGAACAGGTACACTTCGGCTTCAGAACTGTTCTGTCTGGAGTTTTAGTTACATTTTTCATTAATTATTTTGTGTGTGTGTGAGATACAGTCAGACCAGCCAGATTCTGAGCTGACCTATGAGCTCTTCTCCATCATCATACACAAAGGTGGATGTTATGGAGGACATTACCATGCCTACATCAAAGACATTGACCATCTTGGCCACTGGGAGCTGCCTGTGAGTTTGTGTGTGGTGTTTCTGTAGAACTGTAGAATCAGTTTGCTCAGTGTCTGTTGTTTAATTATTAAACCTGTATGCGTAATTGTGTGTGTGTGTGTGTTTGGCGGGGTGCAGGAGGATGATATTAAACAGAAGAAGCAGAAAGTCCAGGTGAAGCCCCCCAGCATGAGCGTGTGTAATGCTGCTGTAGAGAAGGACGACCCGCTGTCTGTACTAACGGCTGTACTGGCTCAGGTACACACACACACACTATTCAGTTCAGTTCAGTTTTATTTGTATAGAATTTTAACAATGAACATTGTCACAAAGGAGCTTTACAGAAATATAGTTCCTCACACACAATCTCTCTCTGTCTGTCTGTCTCTCTCTCTCTCTCTCTCTCTCTCTCTCTCTCTCAATCAGGAGTCTGGCAGTGTGTTGTTGGATCAGCTTGGTCAGAAGTTGATGGAGAAAATTGGCTGTTCCTGGAATAAGAAATACAGGAAGCAGTATGGACCAATCAGGAAGGTCTGACACACTGTTAATTAGCAATAATACTAATGTCCAAGTGGTTATTCTACTTCTAAGGTATACATGATGGTGTGTGTGTGTGTTCAGTTTCTGCAGTCTAACCCTGACGTGTTTGTGTTGCTGCTGAACGGCTCCCGTGTGGCTCTCAGAAACCCAGCAGAAACACCTGAGCAGGGGGCGGGGCCAAAATCAGTAGCAGAGAGTGCCCAGGATGGGTCGGAGGCGGGATCAGACTCGGGTTTGGAGGCGGAGCCTGTGAGCGGCCACTGGTTTGACCTGAATGACTCAACGGTGACAGTGATCAGAGAGAGTGACATCATCAAACAGTACGAGGGGAAAGAGAGCGCGTACATGCTGTTCTACAGGAAACATACACTGCAGAGACCATGCCATGGTGTGTGTGTGTGTGTGTTCTTGGAAAACAGTTTTACTAACCTGTATTCAGAAGTATTTTGTCTGATTTTCTGATTTTGTATGTTTGTGTGTGTGTGTGTTCTTGGAAAGCAGTTTTACTAACCTATATTCAGAAGTATTTTGTCTGATTGTGTGTGTGTGTGTGTGTGTGTGTGTGTGTGTGTGTGTTACACAGCGGTGGGTAATCCAGCTTATGGAGTTCCTGCTCACCTGCTGCAGATGGTGGAGGAAGAAAACGCCAAGCTTCAACAGAGGAGGTACACTCACCGAATCATCTGAGTGTCAAGTTCTAGAGTCTTACCAAGCTTAAGGGAGGTTCCTAGAATCTTTCTGAGGGTCAGGTTCTAGAAGCCTACCTTGTGTCTGTGTCCTAAAGTCATGCAGACGGTTGCATCCTAGATTTTGCTAATTACTGCTCAAATTTATTGTTGTTGTTGTTAATAATGTTGTTGCTTAGGACAGAGTTTGAAGTCAGCAGTAACAGCATTGATGTCCGGCTCCACTTTGGCTCTCATTACCGCGTTGAGAGCGGAGCACTGAAGCTCATCAACACACACACAAATGCACACACCCTCACCCTGAGCTTTGACCGCAGGAGGACTGTGGGAGACCTGAGACTGGCTGTCTACCAGGTGACATCATCAGAGTGGAACACAATCCCTGATTTCTTGTTCATGTTCTCTCCTCCACTTTTCCTAGTTCACTCCACCTCAGCTACTTTCAGCCAAGTGGATTCACTCAAGGAGAAGTGAAGGAGGAGTGACACAAACTGTTTGGAAAGTAGAGGTTGTCATTGGGTGTTATAATTTGTGTGTGGGTGTGTTTGTTCAGATGCAGGATACCTGGGAGGGGGACATGGCACTGACGATTGCTAAGAACCTGCCCGCAGGACTACACCTGTACGACACACTGACAGGTAACACACACTACATTCTAGCCAATATTAATTCTTCATGTGTTAATTGCCTAATATTATATGTTAAGTTTATTAGTACACGGGGTGTGTGTGTTTGTGTGTGCAGACGATCAGCAGTCTTTGTACAGCGCTGGAGTGTATAACGGCTCCGATCTCTTTGTTTGGAACGGGACAGAGGTAACACACAGCACAACAGTAATGTACAGTACGCACTGCTAAGACACAAAATACAACCTTGAGTGTGTTTGTGTGTGTGTGTGTGTGTGTTAGGTGAATGGTGTGCGTGTGCAGACCGGAGCCGAGTGTGAACCGTTGCTATTGAATATCCTGAGGCCAGGTGGGGTGGAGCTGGACTCAGTGGGCATGGCTGATGTTGAGTCAGTGGGCGAAGCCTCAGTAGCAGATGCCTCTGGTCTTGTTCAAGTGATGCGGGGATTTTCGGGTGGAGTCACACTGGGCGGTGTGCGGGAGGCTCTCAGCCTGCAGGAGGCTCTGGTGTGTCAGCTGACAAAAGGGGTGGGGCCAGGTGGAGAAGGAGGTGGGGCCAGCAGGTGGAAGGTGTGTTCATCTGAGGCCATGAGGAGGACACTAAAAGAACTGACACTCCGGGATGGAGACACACTGCTGTTGCTGCCACACACACACCTGAACAACAGGTCAGTGTGCCGAGCCAATCTGATTCTGAATCTCTCATGCTCCGAATCTGACTCTAAAAATATGAGTCCTTGTTTGAATCTGTTTATTTATTTATTTTGACCGTAGTATATTCAGCGTTAGTGAAGATGTGGTTACTGTGATGACGCCGTCAGACTGTCGCTGGCTGCAGGTGGAGTTTCACACACACACAACGCAGGAGGAAGAGGAGGAGGAGAAAGTGATGAAGATTCCTGCCGCAGGAAGCACTGTAAGTAAACACACACGCACACACACAGACTTAAACACACTCTCATGTTCATTGCGTGTGTGTGTGTGTGTGTGTGTAGTTGCTGAGTGAGGTGAAACAGAGAGCGCTGGTAGAGATGCAGCTGCAGGAGCACTTCACAGGTAACCACACTAAACCCCTAATCCCTATTCCCTAATCTCTAAAACCCTAATCTCTATCTGTATCCACTCTAATCGATAATAAATCAGCTAATATAAAAAGGCACTTCTCTCTCTCTCGCTCTCTCTCAGGTGGTGTGTGTTGTTTGAGACAGAGGGACAGAACAGGGAAACTTTTACCTCCAGGTATAACGATTACCATACTGTTAACCAATCACATGCCACCCTGCTGCTACATCACTGTGTGTGTGTGTGTGTGTGTTTCACAGTCCGTGAAGACCTCAGTGTGTGTGATGCTGGTATCAAGTTGATGACATCACTGTGTCTGTGTCCTGGGCATGCCCCAAATTCCTCACAGGTAAATAAATAAATAAATATCTAAAACGTTTCATCAAATCCCTCTTTTTTAGCCTCTAAAGTGCATTACTCTGCAGTAATGTCGACTAAAGTCACTTATGATGTCACTTATTAACAAACATCATATAAAGGGTAGTATTAAAGTCAGTAATGAGACACAGCCGTGAGTGTGCACTGTTATTTTGTCCTGCAGCTCTTCCTGTTCTTCAGTGTGACGCCACCTACAGGCCCAGAGCTGGAGATCATCGTAGAGGAGACACTCACTGTGAAGGAGGTGTGTGTGTGTGTGTGTGTGTGTGTGTGTGTGTGTGTGTGTGTGTGTGTATGTGTGTCTGTGTGTGTGTGTTTGTGTGTGTGTGTTTAACTTTAATCCTGCCTCTATGTCTGTTTCAGTGTTTGATGGCGATGCTGCAGGAGGCTGGACTTGATGGTAAAAACTCACTCATTCTCTTCGGCATAAATTTCACATTAACTAATAAAGCTGAGTGTTTAGGAGTTAGAGTGTATGATTGTGTGTGTGTGTGTGTGTGCGCGCAGGAACGTGCTGGCACTTGAGGAGGATGGATTGGTGTGAGGAAGTTGGGGAGCCCCTGATGGATGAGGTACAGTACCACACACACACAATGTTACTGTGGACCACTAAAAATTTGCTGCTAACACTAAACAAGCTCTGTGTGTGTGTGTGTGTGT
This sequence comes from Ictalurus punctatus, assembly GCF_001660625.3. Lineage (NCBI taxonomy): Eukaryota > Metazoa > Chordata > Actinopteri > Siluriformes > Ictaluridae > Ictalurus > Ictalurus punctatus. The sequence continues at coordinate 17,010,416 of NC_030427.2, read as the reverse complement.
GTGTGTGTGTGTGTGTGTGTGTGTGTGTGTGTGTGTGTGTTAGAATGCCTCTCTGTTGGAGATGGGAGTGGTTAATGGAGACACACTGGTGATCACTGAGGGACAACTTCCTCCAAAGGTAGGTCACATGACCACACATGCACTTTATCATAGATAGAAATAACGAAAAACGACAGCACACACACATATACTGTGTATACACTTACTGTCCACTTTATTAGGAACACCTGTACACCTGCACCAGTTATCTAATCAGCCAATCATGTGGCAGCAGCACAGTGCATAAAATCATGCAGATACAGGTCAAGAGCTTCAGTTAATGTTCACATCAAACATCAGAATGAAGAAAAACTGTGATCTCTATGATTTTAACCATAACATGGTTAAAATGGGCTGGTTTGAGTATTTCAGAAACTGCTGAAATCTGGTACCAATGACCATGCCACAGAGATCACATTTGTTCTTCATTCTGATGTTTGATGTGAATGTTTTTATTCACTCTGCTGCTGACACATGATTTGATACCTGCATGAATGTTTTGTACAGGTGTTCCTAATAAAGTCGACGATGAGTGTGTATGTATGTATGTATACTGTACCAGGTTACAACTCTGTGTGTGTGTTTTCAGGGATTTCTGAAATTGGCAGTGAGCTGGTTTATGGATATGAGTGATGAGTGTGAGAGAAATCACACAACAGAATCACACACTACAGGTTGCACACACACACACACACATATATACACACACACACACACAGGAAAGCTTGGAGAGCCATATAATACATTACTTGTTTGTTGTTGTTTTTGTGTGTGTGTGTGTGTGTGTGTGTTTCAGGGCTGCAGTCTGTTGGTTGTGTTGAAATCTCAGAAGAGGCCACACTACATGAGCTCAGGTGTCAGGTATCTTAGACATTACACACTACACTCCTACACACTACACGCTACACTCCTACACACTACACTCCTACACACTACACTCCTGAGCACTTCTGTACATCTCTCTGGATAAAAGGCAGCTGCCAAATGCCATGGATGCAAACGCCAACATTTTTCTAATCTTTAGTTACAAACTGCTTCACACCTCATATACCACTGAAAGCAAGTCAGATAAAACCATAAAGGTACACACAAAATATTCCCTAATACATCACAATCCATTATAATGAAGACTGTGTGTGTGTAGGTGCTGACTCTGCCTGCACTGGTGCAGGTGTGTGTTCCATCTCTTGAATGTCTACGTGTTTGGTTGGTGGAGGGAAAAAAACTCATTAGAATTCTCAGAGGAAACCAACTCACACTCAGGTACACACACATATACACATACACGTATACACTCAAATACAAATATGCACATACAAACACACATTTGCACACACATAAACACATACATATACACACACACAGGTACACACACTCTGTCTCTCTGTGTTTCTCAGGAATTTGAAGTTGTCTGTGGGATCTGAGGTGTGTGTTCAGAAGCTGCAGTGTGAGGAGAATCTTGGGTAAGTCAAAGTGTAACACGCGTGCACACACACACACACACTCATTGTTGTGTGGATAACGTGTGCGTTTTCACTGTTTAGGGTGAAGGACATCCTGCTGCGTCTGCAGGTGGGTGTGGCCAAGGAGGAGGTGGGCATGTTCAAAGAGAGTGCCTATTTCCCCACACATGAGTATGTGTGGGAGGCGGGGCTAGACTCCTCCCCTAGGGGGCTGTACCATGCAGTCTCCACCCACTGCGGAATCTCACCTGAGAACCTGCTGCTCGCTAAACACCTGCCTGAACAACACACCTGGATTACCATCAACTACGAGGTGAGACGGGGGGGAGTGAGACAGCAAGAGTGACACAGAGTGTCACAGTGAGAGTGAGACCGTGAGAGTAAGACAGTAAGAGAGATATTGAGAGTGAGACAGTGACTAGTGAGACGAGTGAGACAAACCGAGAGAGAGTGACAAAGAGTGAGACAGATTGAGTAGAACAGGAATATAATGTATATATTTGTGTGTGTGTGTGTGTGTGTGTGTGTTCAGATTCAGTCAATGTCCAAAAAGAAGAAGAAACAGAATAAGAGTAACAGTAAAGGAGTGAACCTGCAGGGGGCGCCATACTGCCTGAGAGACGGAGACACTATAGCAGTGAAGGTACACACACAGAAACACTAACATACATATACGCTCACACACACAAACACTAACACACATACACTCACACATACCCAAACACACATACACATAGTAACACACACACCATGGGCGTAAACACGCATTCTTTGGGGGGGGGGGGGGTCGTGTCCCCCAAAATGTTGAGGAAATACCAATCTGTCCCCCCAATATACAGTAGAAAATATTTTCTATATGTCCCCCATTAATGAACCCTGCCAACGGATCTGTCTGTTCTTCATCTATTCTATTTATTTATGTCTATTCCTTTTTAATATATTTCCGTTTGTTAAGGAAAACACGTGTGTGCCCCCCTCCAGTTGTACACTTGGTTGCGCCCATACTCAATGCAAGTTCGTTGATATATTTTAGCAGCTAAGTCTGTAAGAAATGGAGACAGCAGCCAAGTGTAGAAAAGTGCAGCAGAACATACAAGGTTTTTTTCAGACAGTAAGTAACTAGATACCTAAATAGTAGGTAACCTTAGCTTAGTATAGAAGGCATTATACCATGGCTTGGTTTGTTCTTAAGAACGTCAATTAACTTTTGATATACACCCACGAAGTAAGCTAGGCTAATGTCAGTTCCAGTTTTTGACCATTAACGTTACATTCACTTGCATATCCTCCCGCCGAGTTCGTTGTGAACACACGTTGTGACAGACTGTTAAAAATGCAAGTGAAAGTGAGAAAAGTTGCACAGCATTTCGTTCCTTTACACTACATTTGGGCTAAGGACAAGTGATTTTACAAATATAAGGCTCAGCGTAATGCTGAGATGTGCTAGCTTGGCAACGAGAGATATGGAACTAACGTCTGAGTTGTGGCCATATTGAGCTATCCATTCAGAACTAATTATGGCAGTTTGTCTTTAGATTTACGAAAAGAAAACTCCAGTACCCTTTACATAGCTAACGTTTCAGGTTATCACTATATATTGTTGTACACTTATTACATAGCAAGGTAAACAGCATGATGACATTAACATAATAAATGGCACCAGTTACACAAACAGAATATTCAGTTTATCAAATTAAAATGATCATCTTAGTCAGTCATTGCTCTTCTGAGAAAATAATGGTACCTGGTCACAATGCAGGCAGCACAGCATTGCTTGGAAGCATCCGTGGGGAAATTGTATTTACAACATATGTACTGTTGAATTTAGTTTCATAGGTAGCCATCCTTTCTGAGTTTGTTTAAGAGTCGTGATTACGTGTTTAAATGTTGGCATGTGTGGTTTGCCTGCACACATCTTAGCTCGCCTCTGCTTGGTATGGTGTGTTTCATGGTAGGCTATGGAGCAGAGAATACATCTGACCACAGGCCGTCCACAGCACCCCACAATTTCCCCATGCTGTGGGAGCTTCTATTACTCAGTAATCATGTGAATTCAAACAGTAACTGTAATCCTAAAACTATGTTCTAAATATGCGAATTTTCAGTATCAAACTCTGGATGTCTGGGGGGCTTGGACCCCCTCAATGTCCATACCATGGTTATGCCCTTGACACATGCACAGTAACACAAACAAAGTAACTTTTATGAACAGTAATGCTTACCACAGTAACACACACACAGAGCAGTGAAGGTATATATACACACATACACACACATTTCAAGTGTAGTGTCATTGATTCAGAACCTTAACTCCTGAGACAACATTAATTTTAGTGTGTGTGTGTGTGTGTGTGTGTGTGTGTGTGTGTGTGTAGAATCTGATGATTGACAGTAATCGGGAGTTCGGTACAGTGAAAAATGAAGAACAAATACTCAGAGAGCAAACACAGCAAAGGTAAGATGTAAACACACACACACACACACACACACACACACACATACAAATATATACCCACTTAAACACACAGTAACACACACACACACACACACACACACACACAAATATCTACCCACTTAAACACACACACATACAGGCATAAAAATACATGTACACATACAAATACATACCCACATACACTTACAAACAGTAATAAAAAACATACAACACTCATTTACACTCACACACACACACACACACACACACACAGTCACACACACACAGAAACAGTAACACACATACCCCCCTGCTCCATGTATTAATGTGTGTTTCCTCCACTAGAGAACACAGTAGACGCTCAGAAAAGAAAAAGAACAGGAAGCCAGAAGTGGCCTTGTCAATCAACGTGGGTGTGTTCAGATAGCCCCGCCCACAAACCAGACCACACTCACAATCATTGGTGCCATTTGAGATTCTCAGCCAATCAGAGAGCTGCTAAGTAAAGTTGTTTTATTGGGTAGTTGGGGGGTTGAATATATCACCTATTCACACTGTGATGTAACGGTGGGACCGCCACCTGCTGGGGATTATGGGTAAAATGATTGTGTGATTGTTCACTCTGATCCACAATGCATTAACCTTTAATGAGCTTTAACAGTGATGACATCACTGATGATGTCACCAAGAACGGCACAGTTTAGACTGTTTATGTGGTTGAACTGTATGCAAAGTGTGTGTGTGTGTGAGAGAGAGAGAGAGCGAGAGAGAGAATGGGAATTATATAATGCTGATATTAATGAATTACATTTTTATGTTGAGGAGGCTCAAATTAAGATATTTCTGTACAGTTTAAGCTCTCTCTGACCCACACACACTTACTTTCTGTTGATTTTAATTGAACTGCGATGAATCTTATGTTGATGATAAAACGGTTAAGTTGTAATTTTTACTGTTTGATTTTTTTTCACCATTTTGATTTTTTTTTAGTTTAATTTCAAATTGTTCAAATATAAAAAAAAAAAATTAAATAAAATCTTGTGTCACTGAAAACTCGCCTCAGTCACATGTTTCAGCATTAAAGGGAACATTTCAGGAAAAAGGTCCTAAATGTGGCCTCTGAGCTGAAATACTAACTATAGCATGTAAGTGGAGTTACTGTTAGCACCCTGAAGCTGATTATTTTCAACAGCACCAAAAAAAGTGTTTTATTCCTCTTACACCATGACAACTTTCCAACAGTTATGATTTTTTAAAATTAATTAATTAATGGCACGTCATACTTTTTTTATCTGTATATTGTTGAACTTAATATCTGTGAAATTAGTCAATTCCTGTTGTCACTTACATTATAGCAGCTATAAACATTCATTCCCTCACCAGCCTCTTTATTCTCTATCTTTAAGTTAATAAGACAAAAAAAACCCCACAGCTTGTCATGTTATCGAGAAACCGCAAAGAAGAATAAACTCCTCTGTCCCGAAGCTGTCGGAAAAACGTTGCAGCTTTAACTCTGACTGTTACAAAGAGCTGACACTGGAGACTCCTTCCATAAACGTTACATAAACATCTCCTTACAGGTCAATATAATAAAATAAATAAATCCCTTTATTATAATTATTTTTCCGCTGTACACATCCCTGAGAATGAGCTGTTACTATGGAAACGATATCGTATTATAACGAGAGCATTACTATAAACCTGCGCTACTGTCAGAGCTGCTGTTATAGAGAATTAATCAACACCTTCTGACCAATAACAATCCAGAACTTAGCAGTTACCTCAAAAGATGTGTTTCAGTAACACTATTTGTACATAAACAGTATCATAAAATTGAATTAATTCCTTCTCATCATCTGAAGTGTAATGCTGCTTTTATAGTTGAATGAACACAAATCCCCACAGCCACGCCCCCAAATCTAGAAAGCCTTCCCAGAAGAGTGGTGCTTACTATAACAGCAAAAGAGGAATAAATCTGGAATGGGATGTTTAAAAAGCACATGAGGGTGTGACAGTCAGGGGTGCACATACTTTTGGCCTTATAGTGTAGCTCGCTAGCTGAGTATTGCTAGCTGTACAGCTAGTTTGCTAAAGCTTTGCAAGTGTGTATGAAGTGTTATTGATGTCTGTCTGCAATGACAAGTGTGTGTATTTTGTTACGAGTGTGTGTTTTTGTTATGTGTGTGTGATATTTTTGATGAGTGAGTCTGTGTTCATTACGAGTGTGTGTTTGTGATGGGTGTGTGTGTTTGTTATAAGTGTTTTTGTCAGTTTGTTTATGTGGGAACACTCTTCTGCAGTTCTCAGGTGTGAAATTTATTTATTGATTGTTTTTTTTAACTGATGATTTTTTATTATTATTGTTGATTGATTGGTGTGTGTGTGTGTGTGTGTGTGTGTGTGTGTGTGTGTGTGTGTGTGTGTGTATGTTTGTGCACACGCCTTTGAAGCAGCTACAAAACAGGACTTCACACACTGAAGATGGGTTAGCTGATCCTCTACTTTTCTGTGAACTGTTCCTTTAACCAAACTGAAAGTGAAATTGGCTGAATCCTAGTGTCACTACGCATGTGCGCGCAGCCCGGTATCGTTACCTGCGCATTGGCTGGTCACTTGACTGATCGAGCTTTGTGTGTGTGTGAGTGAGTGTGTGATCTGTGTTAATACTCAGTGATGGACAGCTCGGTGTTGTTAGAGGCTCTCTCCTGCCTGACAGGACTGACGGTGAAACCGCACACCGACTCCACGGGGCTGGATATTGATATTGGGGAGCTCACGGTGCACAACTTCGTGTCCTCGGCGCTGCTTCCACTTATCCTGTGTAAAGAGGAAGTGAGAGAGCCGCAGCCTGAAGAACCTAAAGAGCTCCGAGTTAATCTGGACACGTTTTGCGCTCCTGGATTTAATTACGACTTCCGGAACCTCAAAGATGACTCGCAGTGCGCGCGCGGCGGAGAACCGTACAAACGGCCGTGCGGATGGTTCCGGTTCGCTCTGAAGGTTCTTAATAAATACCCGGATGGAAACACCTGGCTCGGCCCCGGAGGATGGAGGAGCGACTCTTCTCCAGGTGAATGGCCCGTATCCTACCACGGAACCGGAAGAGAAGGACAGAACCAGTTTACCGGGCCGCGCGATCCGCAGGAGTTTGGTATTTTCTCCACTCCGGATATTAAGCTGGCCGAGCAGGACGGAGAACTGCACAAAGAGTTCACCTCCAAAAACGGAAAGAGTTACCGGGTCATCATGCAGAACCGGATCAACCCCGAGCACCGGGTCAAAAAGTCCGATACGCTGTGGCTCGTGCGCGTTCCGCTGGAAGTTTACGCGCTCAGCGACGAGAAGAAACGGAAAGAGGAGATGAAGAAGATCGTGGATCAGTCCATCCGCCCGTACGGCGTCCTGCTGAAGGAGATGTAGAGCAGCACACACTCCTCTGACGTCATCAACAACATTACTCCTTCAGCTTTAATAAGGCTTTCATTCTATTATGGTCTGGTCTATATATAACTGCTGTTTATTCATATCTGTTAATACCATATAAGGTCATGAGATCTATTATTGTCTATTAATACATAATTAATTATTGCTTCACATGGAGGAAAACTTTACAAGCACAATTCTACTTAATTTCAGCATTAATCCAGTAGTTATTCAAAATGTCACATTATATAGATATATTAGCGAAAAAGTATCAAAATGATTAAAATCCTGATATTTAATTTTTAATGTAATAATTCAGTGTCAGTGAGAGCTTGTAAATAAATGTATATTTTAAAAAGATTTATTAAATTTAACAGTTTTAAACACATTTTTAGTATTTTAACACACACACAAACAAAAACAGATTTCTTGTAAATGTGAAAGTGTTGAATGTACTGTGTGTGTGTGTGTGTGTGTGTGTGTGTGAGGGAGGGAGGGAGGGAGGGAGGGAGGGAGAGCGAGAGAAGGAAACAAAACTGAAAGTAAGCATCAGTAACTTCCTTATTGAGTGTGTATAAATTTGTGACCAGGTTGCCATACAGAAACAACAACAACACACGCACACACACTGGAGAAATAGATGCATGTGTATATATCAGTATCACAGTGATTAATGATTAAATGTCAGCTTTAAATCCTCAGCTGTGAGCTTTATATTAAGTGTTTTTCTATCTGCTGTATAAAATAATTACAAATTTGTCATACTGATGTGTGTGTGTGTGTGTGTGTGTTTGTAAGTGAAATGGAGAGAGTTGACAACAAAAAAGAGATAAATTGTAAGCAAGACAGTGATTAAATAAACTATTTAATATCAATGATTGATGATTTTAAACTCATGCAGATTGACTTTATTACCTCCATCACCAGGTGGTAGATTTATATATGGAATTATCATTTTAACCTGAAGATTAAACTGATTAGATTTAGGAATTGATCCAAACAGGGTCAAGGTCACAGCTAGGTCAAATGTCTGACATTTGTAAGCTTCCTTCCTGTTAGAAGTATATTTGAGTATATTTGTATTTGAGGAAAACACATTAGTAAGATGAATTAATAGACTTATTGGCGATGGAGGTGTCCCAATCAGCACCACTGGCATGGAGAGAACTGAAAATGGAAGAAACATTCAATTCAATTCAGTTTTATTTGTGTAGCACTTTTAACAATGGACATTGTCCCAAAACAGCTTTACAGAAAAATATAAATTCAGGATATAGATTTTTAAATGTATTCATTCCTAATGAGCAAGCCAGAGCTGAAGGTGGTGAGGAAAAACTCCCTGAGACGATATGACTAAGAAACCTGGAGAGGAACCAGACTCCTCATCTGGATGATACCAGGTAGTGTGAATATAAATTAATTCCTTCTATAAATGTGCTAATACTTCATGGTCAAATAGTCCAGTTTTGTAACCAGGAAAATTCATTACAGTTTTTACATGAAGTCTGTTTTGTTGAACTTCTCCACTGTTCACTGATGGAGACTTGAGTGCAGAACTGTTTGTGGCAATTAAAGTCCTAAAGCTATCATAGCATAACTGTTCAAATGAATTGAGGTCCAAAGCCATCTTATGGTTTTTAAGTGGTACCATCCTCAGTAAACTCCACGAACTTTAGGCTGCACCATGTGAGGCCATCCTCAGCAGCAGCATGTAACTTCCAATTGATGAGAACTGAACCAGAAGTAGGGCATGAGGATGGATCAGGCAGTTCTGGAGAGCAGAAGGGGTCAGGATCACTGGCATCTCATGAGTACCTCTCCATCAACAAACCTGGGTGAAGGTGTGAAAGGGTGGGGGCTGTTTTTAGCCTGTAATTAAAAACTGAGACCGTGTCTGAATCCCCACTAATTGGAAGGCTGTTCCATAACTGTCTTTGTAAGAGAAAGTTCTTCCCCCTACAGTAGACTTTACTATTTGAGGTACCAACAAATATTCTGCACCTTTTGATCAAAGTAGGCATGGTGTATCGCAAAAGAACAAAAGTTCACTAAGTTACTGTGGCACGAGACCGTTCGGTGCTTTATAGGTCAGTAGCAGTATTTTATAATACATGAGGTCTTATCTCACTTCATGTGTTATAAAATATTATAAAAAATCTCACTGCAAACAGACATGAGTTAAAAGCTGATACCAGAATGAAGGTAAATGGGTTTAAACAGTCATGTAGATTACAGCTCCACACTGCCCACTGTTATATCACTAATGGTTTCCTTCAGTCTTTTCACTAATTATCAGTTCACTAATTACTAAAATAAAAAGTTTATGAAAGTCTGAGAAAATTCTCTCCTTTCTGAGAGAATGCCTCTTGTCCTGTAGTGGGTCTCTGGTCTGATGAACTCCATCAGTGAATTAATTTAGTCCACAAGTGTTCGACCCTGTATAGTAAATCTCACCAGGACCTTCAGAAGTGTGTAAGAAGTGTGTGAGCAGTTTAATGTAATATGTGTTTGTGTAAACATGACCCGGTACAGCTACATTCCTGACCTTTTCCTTCTCCTTTCATTTTAGCAGAGCTTTCACACCCATCTGTTCCATCACCACCTTCTACACACAACATAACACTCATTCATTACCATTTCTTCATTGAACTGTCAGTTTATCTGAAGTACAGAAATGTGCAAATATTGCAATGGGAGTAGGATGGTGTTCAGTTTAGTGTGCGTGTGTGTGTGTGCGTACGTCTGGCAAGCTCTGCCAGCTACAGTACATCACATGCTCTCTCTCTCTCTCTCTCTCTCTCTCTCTCTCTCTCTTTCTCTGTGTCTGTCTGATTGGCAGTAATAAGATACAGGTATGAATCAAGACATGTTATCTGCTGGTATTCACATCTCATGTGATATTCCCATTTCAGAAATGTTTCTGGCACGCTGTAAGACACTTCCATTCGTATAAATATCTGAGCACAGAGCTGTAGACTCTATCAGTGTGAACACAGATCTTCAGAACCTGTTAGGCCTCAAATCAAGAGTTCATCATGCCGGGAATGGACAGAGAAGTCGTGTTGGAGGCTCTCTCCGCTCTCACCGGTGCTACAGTTAAACCTCTTGCTGACCGAAAAGCGCAGGAAGTTGCCAATAAACTGACAGTTGAAAATTTTCTTTCAGCTGCTTTAACAACGGCATTGAAAGGTGATGGGGAGATGACTGTGAATGAGTTATTGAACAGTTTAAAAATCAGCGAGAGTGAAATCTCTGCATTACGGAACGAGCTATTCGTGGACATGGAGGAGTTTTTTGATCCACATTTTGATTATGATTTCCGAAAGTTGACAGATTCCTCAGCGTGCTCTCGCGGAGGTGAGCCGTACAAGCGGCCGGTCGGGTGGTACCGCTTCGCTCTGAGGGTGCGGAATAAATACCCGGATGGAAACGCATGGCTTGGTCCTAAAGGATGGAGGAGTCACTCTGCAGCCGGTGAGTGGCCCGTTTCCTTCCACGGCACGAGCATCGAAGGCGCTAAAGGAATCGCAAGCACACATTACAAAGCAGGTCAAGGTCAGGCGTATGGTCGCGGCATTTATTCAACTCCTGACATTAGAATTGCAGAATGTTACACCATGAGCACGATAACCCAAGAAAACCGGGAAAACCCACAGAACCATCATGCAGAACCGAGTAAATCCACTGAAACGGACACTTACAGTTAAAACTGATTACTGGCTCATCCCCGTTCCTGTGGGCAGCACAGCGGAGCAGGAGAAGGAGATCGTGGAGAGTTCAATCCGTCCATACGGCATTCTCATTAAAGAAGTGGAAAGTGTGAATAATTCAGTTACTCATAACTGATTCAACATTTTAAAACTTTTCTCCAGTTTGACTGTGTACTGCAAACGGGTTGGGTGTTTAGTTTTTGGGTTTTGGTGGAGGTTTCCAAAATTAAACCTATGTTCTGATTTTGTTGAAAGTAAATAAAATTTGGGGGGAAAAGCAACATGATCACCAATCCTACTAATAATTAGATACAACATGATGCAGGGGAAAAGATAAAACAATTTTTTTAAGTACATTTTTAAAAAAGGAAATCAATAAAACCTGTTTATAAAATGTGATTTATTTAAAAAGCTTAATTATGATGTTTGTTTAAATTGTACAATTAAAATGTGTTTGTATAGAAATGTGTTTACGTACACTGGTACAACTGGTTCTCTGTTTCACATTTTTGTTTTCTCGGAGCTGATATGTCCAACACCAACCAAAATATTCTCACAGAAGCTAATTAAAAACCCGCTTAATTTATTAATATCCATTATATAAGATCTATTAATAATGATCTTAATTTATGTTTGGTGTTGTGTACAGATGGTGGAAATAGATGGAGGTGTGTATGAATAACCTTTAACTCTGTTCTTATTTACTTTGCATCCAGAGTCATAAAATATATGCTTTTGTGTTTGTCTTCTGATTATTTGTCTAATTGTTTGTTATATTTCCCATGAGGATTATTTTGAAGCACGATTTCTCCCAGTGAATGAAGCAAAAAGCAGTAGTAAACAGCACATGGAGTTGGTCTGATGCAGCAGCCAAACGAGTAAAATAATGAATGTTTTGCTTTAGCACCTGATTGATGAGGGTTCAAGGTCACTAATGTTTGTTTAATGTGCTTATATTTGGAATGTTTTTGTTTTTATATTAGCTTATTGCTAATTAGGCTACTTTAGTTGTAAAATAGCTAGTGCTGCTATCTAATTGTTTGTTTTGGTGTTTATTTTGTACATTTCTATGCAGAAAACACCATTTTGTATTTTATTTGTTTTATTTCTAGCTCTTACGGTGTGCAATGCGTAATAAAGGAAGATAATCACAATCATCAATGAGGAGCAAAACTTTTTCATCAACCGGGCTGCTATGTGTGTGTTTCACAGTTTTATAACAGCTTTATATGACATCATCATCATGTCTGTAAAGAATTTCAGTCTTTTATGTCTAATTGTGTCACTGTGTAAGAATGTGTGTGATTTCTCTGCACAGTGTGAAGAAATCCTATTTATTTATTCTAAAAAAATTTGTTCATTTTGTATTATATTTGGCCTTTTTGTTTATGTGTTTTGTTTGTTTGAACCTTTGATTGTAGCTTTCCTTTTTTACCAGACAGGCTGGCTGTGGACCCTAAAGCGATACACACAGGTGTATTCAGGGTGACCCCAATTACTGAGGATCCTCAGCTCCACCAGTTCATAAGCCTCACTCGGAGAGTTCTGGAAAACACAACCATCCACAATATAATACACAGGAAGTTCCAGGAGTCCGAGTCCACTACCAAGAACTGTTCATCACGTATCGCTTATCTCCAACATGTATGGTTCCTTTGAGAAACGTCATTTCTTAAAACGTTTTCAGTAGTCGACATTGGGGGGAAAAAAAGAAAAGAAAATTTGTTCTTTCTTACCGGAATTTCGAAGGTCTGGATCGGTTCTCCGTCCTGGTCATAAGTGAATTCTCCAAGAAGTTTTCCTCCATCTTTCTTGTTAACCTTTCCCTGGAAGACGTGTAATAAAGTGTCAAATGTCATGTTTAATATTATTAAATATATTTTTTTAAAATTGTAGAGCAGAAAATAGCATTTACACATTATTATCGCTGATTGGTTGATGGATTAAATTTATTCACTAGATAAAGTGCAACATATCAAAACTTCAGTATAGAAAAAGATCTAAAGCTTATTAGTGATAGTTAATGTGTGTTTATGTGTTCATGTGTCGACTCACATAAACTGCAAAGTCTCTCGGAGCGCTTCTCGTGTGGCCATTGGGTGAGAGCACTCGGGGCAGGTGCTCCAGCGTCACGTGGGTGATGCGTACAGAGAAGGGCAGAGAGATGAGAAGGTAACCTTCGGAACCTTTAAATCCCCAACATTTACCAGGGAAGACCTCCGGCTGTGATCACACACACACACACACACACACACACACACACAAGCAAAAGACATATATTAAACCATTTACACAGGAACTAATGGCGTGATATATATATATATATATATATATATATATATATATATATATATATATATATATATATATATATACAGCCATGTAGATCTATGTGTGTGTGTGTGTGTGTGTGTGTGTGTGTGTGTGTGTGTGTTAGTTACCTGTATAGCTTTTTCAGGGCTATTAATGTTGCACCATTCACTGAAGCCGAACAATTTGCAGTATTTAGATTTATCTGTCTCTGTACTGGCTATCACAGCGGCGCCTACACACACACACATACACACACACACACACACACACACACACACACACACACACACATTCATTAACAGTTAAAGAAATGTATTTAAAATGAGAGAGTGGGATTAATATCAGTATAATACCTCTGCCTTACAACCTAAAACTGTTTGAACTCATAAGTATTCACCCCCCTTGAAGTGTGCATTTGCACACTTTGTAGTGTTACAGCATGGGACTGTTAGTTGTGTCTTTTTACCCGCACATACTCTGAGCACACAGTGAACGCGGTTCTGTCGCACCACTCGGGACTCGGGAACTCCAGTTTTATCCCATTCTAATTTTATTTTAAAATCCCGATGACTCATTTAGACGTGAAGGACGTGAGAGTTACCTAAAGACTCCAGCGCGTAATCTGCCATTCCAATACCATCAGCTCGGAAATGGCTGAGCGCCCTGCGTATGAATTCTTCACCATCCTGTGAAAGAAATCAAATCAAAAATCAATAAAATGTTCATAACGTGATGAAAAGTCAACATAAACGAATAAAGCAGCAGGCCGAGTCGTCCCATTCCCCAACGCTTTATTTCCTTTGACTTTTTTATTCATTTCACTTCAATTAAATCACATGAAGATAATGTAGCAGAGCTGGAAAGAGAGAGAGAGAGTGTGTGTGTCTGTGTGCGTGTGTGCGTGTGCGTGTGGACGTGTGTGTGTGTGTGTGTGTGATTCCTCACCTTTTGTTCTAGCCTCTGTTGTCTTATCGCCAGTTTCTGGAACTCTTCCTGAAATGACAAAACAAAAAATTCCATGAAGAGGAAGTCAAAAACCCTAAACATGCTACCCTACACCCTAAACACTGCACCCTACACCCTAAACACTGCACCCTACACCCTAAACACTGCCCCTACACCCTAAACCTTAAACACTACCCTCCACACCCTAAACACTGCACCCTACACCCTAAACACTGCACCCTACACCCTAAACACTGCCCCTACACCCTTAACACTGCACCCTACACCCTAAACACTGCCCCTACACCCTTAACACTGCACCCTACACCCAAAACATTGCCCCAAACCCTAAACCCCTCAAATAATGTAGCAGAGCTGCCAATAGGTGTGTGTGTGTGTGTGTGTGTGTGTGTGTGTGTGTGTGTGTGATTCCTCACCTTTTGTTCTAGACTCTGTTGTCTTATCGTCAGTTTCAGGAACTTGAACTCTTCCTGAAATACCAAAACAAAAAAGACTGGAGGCAGTCAAAACCCTAAACACTGTACCCTACACCCTAAACACTGCCCCCTACAAACGAAACACTACCCTCGACACACTATACTGCCCCTACACCCTAAACACTACCCTCTACACCCTAAACACTGCCAACTACAACCGAAACACTACCCTCTACACCCTAAACACTGCCTCTACACCCCAAACACTGCCTCTACACCCTAAAAACCTGTCCCCCTACACCCTAAACACTGCACCCTACATCCTAAAGACTACCCTCTACACCCTAAACACTGCACCCTACACACTGCACCCAACACCATAAACACTATGCCCTATACACTACACGCTAAACACTATGCCCTACTCCCTAAACTCTATGCTCTACACTGTACAGTAATGTTAGCTAGACTGGTGTATCATCAGTAAGTGTTAAGGCAGTGATGGCACTTACAATCAGAGCTGCTTGATTCTGTATGAATGTGTCCTGTGCCAAATATGCTGCAGACTGAAACAGCTGTTTAGTAACACTCGTGTAGCAAAACCAAACACCTGCACACAAAAACACAACAACAAACACATTACATGACAGGTTTATCATGTAAAGCTAGCATGTAGTGTGTGTGTGTTTAATAACTGATGGAGAAAGATAATGAATGCATGTACACACTCACCAAACGCCAGCAGGCAGAGGAGGAGGGGAAGAAGAACCATCTTCCTCACAACTAAAAAACATCTGAGGAGAGATGGAGGCACAGTATAGTCATGCAGGAGTACACACACACACACGTGCACACACACTCATTCACACGCGCGCGCGCACACGCACTACACACACATACACACAGAGAGAGAACTTACCTGCTGGGTGGGGAAGCATGCTGAGGAGATATTTCAGATGTCAGCATGGGATCTTCTAAACAAGTATAGAAACAAAGTTTAGTTTACACAGCTCTACATAATAAACTTGAGATGTGTGTGTGTGTGTGTGTGTGTGTGTGTGTATGTGTGTGTGTGTGTGTGTGTGTGTACAAGTTTAGTTTGGCTGAGTTTATGTTGGAGTTAAGGCGGATTACATGGCCTTACAATCAAATTTGTTCCCTTCCAATATGGTGGACATGTTAATGTATCACACTAGCTAACGAGAGCGGTTAATGTGGCATCTCCTCATACCCTGGCCAGAGAAAATACTTGTTTCTGATTGTCTGGCAGATGTGCATTATTTTCTTATATCAGGAGCTGACAATGAGTTTATGTCATGTCATAGTCCATCTTACTTAAAGACATCTTACTTAAATACGTGATATTGCACGTTTTCAGGAACTCACTTTTTTCCAGGCTCTGGAAATCACACACATTAAATTCGCTAATTAAGTTGCGACAGGCCCCACCCACTCCGCAGTTCCCTTCCCTTTTCTTGAAGATCCTGAGGTGAGAGAGAGAGAGAAAGAACAAACAAATATAGACAGGTAGAGAGGGACAATTTTGATGAAGTAATAAACATGTGTTACACACACACACACACACACACACACACACACACACACACACACACCTGATGGGGGTCTCCTTAGAGCAGATCTGTTGAATCGTGGGGTCCTCGGGATTATAGTACCCTTTTGCGAGTAATCTGGGACTGCGGCGTAACATTTCTGGAGAGAAACAGAACTGAGCACCATTACTGTAAACTAAAGACAAACATTGATACTGATGGAGCTAAAATACCTTCAACATTCTCGCACAGACAGCCTTGACGTATTATTATTCAGTTTATCTTCATTTAAATGACATTATTTTTTTTAAACATGTAAAATAGCACAAATATTCTATTTACAAATTTCATTGTTACAAATTCAGCTTTAAACTTTGGGAGGCGGAACCTAGGGGCCAAAAACAATACCGAACTGCACTAAGAAATAAAATGTGTATATATACAGTATCTCACAAAAGTGAGTACACCCCTCACATTTTTGTAAATATTTGATTATATATTTTCATGTGACAGCACTGAAGAAATGACACTTTGCTACAATGTAAAGTAGTGCCTGTACAGCTTGTATAACAGTGTAAATTTGCTGTCCCCTCAAAATAACTCAACATACAGCCATTAATGTATATACCGCTGGCAACAAAAGTGAGTACACCCCTAAGTGAAAATGTCCAAATTGGGCCCAAACTGTCAATATTTTGTGTGGCCACCATTGTGTTCCAGCACTGCCTTAACCCTCTTGGGAATGGAGTTCACCAGAGCTTCACAGGTTGCCACTGGAGTCCTCTTCCACTCCTCCATGACAAAATCACGGAGTTGGTGGATGTTAGAGACCTTGTGCTCCTCCACCTTTCGTTTGAGGATGCCCCACAGATGCTCAATAGGGTTTAGGTCTGGAGACATGCTTGGCCAGTCCATCACCTTCACCCTCAGCCTCTTTAGCAAGGCACTGGTCATCTTGGAGGTATGTTTGGGGTCGTTATCATGCTGGAATACTGTCCTGCGGCCCAGTCTCCGAAGGAAGGGGATCATGCTGTGCTTCAGTATGTCACAGTACATGTTGTCATTCATGGTTCCCTCAATGAACTGTAGCTCCCCAGTGCCAGCAGCACTCATGCAGCCCCAGACCATGACACTCCCACCACCATGCTTGACTGTAGGCAAGACACACTTGTCTTTGCACTCCTCACCTGGTTGCCGCCACACACGCTTGACACCATCTGAACCAAATAAGTTTATCTTGGTCTCCTCAGACCACAGGACATGGTTCCAGTAATCCATGTCCTTAGTCTGCTTGTCTTCAGCAAACTTTTGCGGGCTTTCTTGTGCATCATCTTTAGAAGAGGCTTCCTTCTGGGACGACAGCCATGCAGACCAATTTGATGCAGTGTGCAGCGTATAGTCTGAGCACTGACAGGCTGACCCCCCACCCCTTCAGCCTCTGCAGCAATGCTGGCAGCACTCATACGTCTATTTCCCAAAGACAACCTCTGGATATGGCACTGAGCACATGCACTCAACTTCTTTGGTCGACCATGGCCAGGTCTGTTCTGAGTGGAACCTGTCCTGTTAAACCGCTGTATGGTCTTGGCCACCATGCTGCAGCTCAGTGTCAGGGCCTTGGCAATTTTCTTATAGCCTAGGCCATCTTTATAGTAAGTAAGTAAGTAAGTAAAATTTATTTGTATAGCACGTTTCACACAGCAACACTGACCAAAGTGCTGAACAGAGCACAGAAAGTAAAATAGAAACAGAATTAAACCAAATAAAAGCAGACAATAGACTTATTGTAGAGCAACAATTCTTTTTTTCAGATCCTCAGAGAGTTCTTTGCCATGAGGTGCCATGTTAAACTTAAAGTGACCAGTATGAGGGAATGTGAGAGCAATGACACCAAATTTAACACACCTGCTCCCCATTCACACCTGAGACCTTGTAACACTAACAAGTCACATGATACCGGGGAGGGAAAATGGCTAATTGGGCCCAATTTGAACATTTTCACTTAGGGGTGTACTCACTTTTGTTGCCAGCAGTTTAGACATTAATGGCTGTGTGAGTTATTTTGAGGGGACAGCAAATTTACACTGTTACACAAGCTGTACACTCACTACTTTACATTGTAGCAAAGTGTCATTTCTTCAGTGCTGTCACATGAAAATATATAATCAAATATTTACAAAAATGTGAGGGATGTACTCACTTTTGTGAGATACTTTATATATATTAGTACAGCTTTCAGTTTACACCTTGTTCATGTTTCTAGATTGAAGTGAGTCACCGTGTGTCCTAAACCACATCAGTTACCAATATTTAAAGGTGTAATCAGTGATTTTGGTGTAAGTTAGCTAAAACTGGCTGTTTTGAACCTCAAAATCCAAAACAAGCAGCCACTCTGTGCCCCTCGAAAAAGCCACGACTCAAAACATGTAGATGAATATGATTAGCTAGTTTGTGATCAAGTACTGATGACCAAGTTATAGCAGAATTGATCAGGAGAACTTTTTAAGCTGGATTGCTAATGGCATTCAGGATCTATCCGGCATATAAACTAGCTCTAGACAATTCAAAATAAAGCAGAAGACAGAAACCCCTAGACCAGTGGTCACCAGCCCTGTTCCTGGAGCTCTACCTTCCTGAAGACTTTAGCTCTAACAATAATCATGCCCACCTGACCATCTAATCACTTCCTTAAGAAGTTCTCAATGGACTAAAACAGATGTTAGATATTGGTTGGAGATTAAACCTGAAGGAAGAGGGTTTGTGACCACTGCTCTAGAGGATATAATCCAGTACACAGGCACTGTTTCACTCTCACACAGCAAACAAGAAGTTGATTAAAGCAAATTACACATACATTTACCTTGATTTGCTGGTTTCTGGTTGCTTTGAAACATTGAGATGCATTTGTGAAATGTAGAACTACAGAATGAACAGCACGGGTGAACCATAGTTCTGTGATGTCATGAGAATTCTATGTAACCGTAAATTCTGAAGGGAGAACATTCTATTGAGGAGGCTTTGTTTTTTTTTTTGTTTTTTTTTAAATCGGTAATTTATGTGTATGTTGGCTGAACAAGCCGACAGCTTTAACACTGAGAGAACACACTCTACACATTCAGTATTTAATTAAACCATTGGGCAGAGCAAGCACCATATATATATATATATATATATATATATATATATATATATATATATATATATATATATATATATTGTAGATAGATAGATAGATAGATAATCTCATTACAACAGAATGCACTACTATTTTACAATAAGATTATATATTTTATGTAATTATTTCAAAATTAAAATATGAATTAGTTCAATTATTTCCTCGATGTAGGAATGTACAGTCAGGTCCATAAATATTTGGTTATTGTTCTTAGTTATTTTAGTTTTCAACCACAGTATAAATGAACACGATCTCAAATCGCAGACTTTTTGGGTCAGCAAATCCAAACCAGATCAGCACTTTTTATATGTGAACCCAACATCCACGCACAAACTATTATAACCACTGATTAAACAGGCATTTCTGAAATCCATAATCAGCAGACGCTGGGTTTCATCTTAAGGTGGGAATTGGGGCCAAGCTCAAGGAATATAAAATAAAATCATTCAAATGCTGACCCCACCCACTTAACCATCAGAGATCTATTCTTGAAAAAGAAAAAAGAATAATCTTACATCATGCACCTTTAAGAATTTGATTAAAACAGCACCTGGAATTTTACTGAAACATTCTGCTAGTGTTGGAATTTTATAAGCAGCTGTTCAGCCAAAACTACCTTAGAACTTAATCACTGGCAGAGATAATACATTATAAGTTAATGAATAGATTTATATTGTCAACATTCAACTGGCTCGTTATAATCAGATACTTAAGGAATTTGAATGCTTAGAGCCAAACTGCTTTTATTTCTTAATTTAAACACAGTAAACATAGCAAAATAATAACAATACTCAACAACAGACATGCCAATTTTTTTTTTTAGAAAAGTTCTTTATACAGTCAAACAAAACAAAACTTTAACAACAAATAGTTAAAAAAAAAAAAGAGATAATAACAAAATTTACTTTTTCTTCTGTAAAAGTTCACAAAAAACATGAACGCACAAATAACATATTAACATTGTAATAAACCCACAACACAATTAAAAATGCGGCACCTGCATGAACAACCTAAAATGGATGACAGAAATACCAGAACATGTTAAACAACTGACTCAAAAGACTGGCGATCAAATATGTTGACTAGATCCTTCTCAAAAACATTTCTAATTCCCATATGTGTCTGGTTATCAGAGTCTACTAATAAAATCCTGCTGTTTGCTAAACAAAAACGGTAGCTAAGTAGCTATATGAGCTCACTCATTTAAATGGTTCTCAAACTGGGGGGCCGCCAGATGGTGCCGGGGAGGACGCATTGAGATTCTAGAACATTATTATTATTTTTTAATGAATTTTACCTGTTTGTAAATTGGGATTGTGATCCTTTACACGATGATGTGAATAAAAATGAGAAATATTAGTAAATTATATCAGTTACACAAAGCACACTAAGACACACACCAAACAGAGACATGTTGATATACTAGTGTACAGTACTGTCATCCACACACTGATAAAACCTAAGACTATTGATAATGGATCAGTTTTTAGATAGAGAACGTAGTCTCTTAGCAAAGACATTTTATATTGTGTTTCAAACCAGGTTTTCTGTATGTAATGTAAATTAAGTTTCATTCTAAATGTAAATTAAGGATAGCATTTGATGCGATCACTTTCCGTTCTCACAGTACAGATGTTGTTACAGGTGTGACCCCAAATGCTGAGGTGTTAGGATTATCGAAACAAATGTCTTTCTGAATGCTAATTACGGTCACGTAGCCCTTTGTTCAGGGATGGTTCTTGATGTCCCACTGCTGCTCCCATGCTATAATTGTGTGAATGTCACTTTAGGTGGTATTATACACATATTGCTGAGACTCAGATAAATTGTCCCATTGATAGTTCTGCCTTTTTGGGGAACAAGCTTATCCTAACACAGTTCGGGGTGGAATCTGCTGAGAGGCAGTCTGCAATTTCTTACAGTCCCCACTTTGATGCTCTTGGCCCAAAAGAGGCATCATATCCACCACCTTTATACAGATTACACCTACATTGGGCAGGTATCCAGTGGAGAATCTTACCCATCATTGGGTCATCACCTCATGCACACTGGTTCCTGATACCTCCAATTAGGCAAAACTTTAACATAAGGTTTATTTTATAATTTGGTACTATGTAAAATGTTTAGGAATAGAGGTATTCAAGAACCATCACAGGCAGCCAGAATGTCCTAACATAATCATTGAGTTATCTGCAATTTGGCATCTTAATAAAAAAAACACATACAGCATAACATAATGCATTGGCAAACAATGAGGAATATACATATGCAAACAACAGTTTTGAAAGTTACATCCTAAATTAAACCTGAATAAGCCATAGATAAGTCTCCATCATGCATCCGTCATGGATTGAATGACCTTGTTTGTTGGGTAACATTTACATATGGAATGTAATAATTTCCTATAGACCATGTTGTTGCTAGTCTCATATAAAATGGGGTGATATTATCAGGCAAAGTGTCTGGCTACAGTTGACAAGGATAGAGAAGTGACAGAGAAGAAGTGATCAAGAAGGGTCATAGTTGCGTAATGTTAAAAGCCTTTTTTTTATATTAGAGATGAAAGATAGGGCAGATGTGATGGTTTAAACATCCTGTGCAGTCTCTTCTTCTTCATCTAGTCCCTAATGGAGATAGTCATCTGTTTGCAAAGCCTGCAGCCTCACTAGGGCCTTAAGCTTGAGTTCATTCTTGCAGAGTTCTTGTGCACTAATCCTACAGGATATTCCCAGATTCTTCCAGATGAATCCAAGTACCCTATCAACAAATCCCAATAACTTCTGTCTGAAGGTTGTTTCCCTGGGATGATTTACTTGTATTCTGTTAGGTGGTCCGTGGATGAGCTGGTTGCTACAGCACTATTATACTTCAGGAATGCTGTTAGCGAGAGGTCTTCATACCTTCCTGTCACGCTCTCCCTGGCACTGTTCATTCAAATCTGGAGATCACACCGTCAGATTCACTAGAACTGGAACAAGGATCCATTGGATGTTGTTGATTAGCACTCCGGGATAGGGTCTCGTCACCACACCCGATGGAGGAACTGGTTGCTGTCAGGAGGGCTACCATCATAATCATCGCCACATCTTTATTTCCTTTGGTTAGGAGATACTGAAAACACATGCAAACAGAAAGAATTTTTTTTGTCCCATACAACAAAGCACACAACACCTTCGAAACACACACAATAAATAAAATAATCAGTAAAACATTACAAACACATACACTCACTTGCTCACATCCTTATCTACACCTGGCCACAAGAACATGTTTTCTATCTTGTCCTTCACTTTTGTTATACCTAAGTGTCCCCCCGATTGTGGATATGATACAAAATATCATGCCGCAATCTTGTAGGTGGAACTAACACTGGAGAGTCACCACATCTGTACAGTAACATGTTGTCATGTATGATTAGCTGTGCATCATGCTTGGCAAACGGACCATCCACAATAGATTGCTTCTGTTACTGATGGGTCTCCCTGTTGAGTGCTTTTCAGGCCTACCGGTTCTCTAATGTTGATAGCTGCAATTGATTCTAGCTCTGTGACACCTGAAAATGGTATTCCTTCCACAGCAGCTTTTGTTGCTAGCTCATCAATTATTAAATTACCATCAGCATGTTTGTCTGGTTTGCAGACAGGCCCAATTGGGGCTAATGATGGAGAAAGGCAAGGCCTATTAATACTCTGTTCTAACAGAGAATCCACAGTACACTGTATGTAGTAGCTTTGCAGCATCTGGATAATTGTACTGTCTGAGAGACGGTGGGTCACCTCCATGAACCTTCACTTCCATCACACTGGTATCAACACAGCCACAGTCCTGCTTTGAATGAACAAAAACACTTCTGTTCTGATCCAATAGTTCTGATAACTCTAACTCTCCCACCGTTAACAAGGTATCTAAGTCATAATCCTCTGCCTTTTTGATCGCATGTACAGCATGTATATCAGAAATTTCCACAGCCTTATCTTTACTCTGAGGATTACGCCAAATGCAATTGTTGCCATAGTCAATGACATAGCCACGCTTAGTCATAATGTCTGAACCTAATATACTTTGACCATCACCAGTTCTACTGAGCCAGGCTTTGTCTTTGAAATTATCTTTGCCAATTTGGAACGGCATATTTTCTGTCTGGGATGCAAGAGAAATTGTTCCGTCAAAACCTTCTAAAGTTATTGCGTCTTTACCATTCTATAGGGGCTTGTCGGAATGAAGAATTATTAATGAAGCACCAGAATCAATCAATGATCGCATCGGCTTCCAACAATGACATTTACGATTGGTCTACCATGATTATCTCGTGACAGGGGTGCTACATGTGAAATGGAGGCCTGTGATCCTTATGCTGAAGAAGGCATGGCTTTAAAGCTCTGCTTCTCCATGTGAGCACGCAGTTCCTCATTCTCTTTGATCAGTCTGTTTACCGTAGCCTGTAACTGGTTAAGATCAATTTTAGGAGCTATTCTCCTAGACTAAAATTTGCATTCTCTAGAAATATGTCCCTCTTTGCCACATGAATAACACACTGGGGGGTTATCAGGGTTATAAGGACGTGGTCTCTCCTTTTCATCTCCAGTAGCATGGCCCTCGTTTATCCAGGAAACCTTGTGACCTCCATTCGGATAGTGCCATTTAATGCTTATTGCTGAAACAGGATAAGATTTCGTTGATTTAGCATTACTGTTGTAAAACTGTGTCATTTTGGCAATAATGTCATTATACTCGGAGAGATGCGTCACATGCATTGCCACAGCAGAACGGGTGAGTGGGTCACACTTGCTAAGTAGGGCAGATTTGAAGCTGACATCATCTTGAATAATATCAGGATTGCCACTGAACGTTTTAAATGCCTCCAATAACCATTCCGAAAATGCCACTGGGTGCTCCCCTATGCTCATGGTCATCTCAGTTATTTTATCCCAATCAACTGACATCATTCCTAAAACTTCTAGCAATGCCTGTTTCCTTTCCAATTTATTTGCAATTCTGACCTTCACTTTCTCATTTAAGGCTCCGGACAGACACAGAGTTAGCACCACGCATGCATCTCCATTTGTAAACTTGTACACGTCTGAATATTGCTCCAGGTTTTTCAAAAAATCTAAAGGATTCTGTTAGGTGGGGTCAAATTTTCCAATAATCTTAATCACAGCTTCTAGTTCGTTTGGTTTAAACCCTCTGACCATCGTAGAAGTCATTGGCCCCTCCCCTTCTTCGCTATTTCGCATGGAAGTAGTGGAGTGAACTGGTGGCATGGGAAATCTAACTGTGCAGTCAGAGTGTTGACTACTGCTAAATGATTGAGAATCTCTCTCACAACCCTCATCACCAACTTCCTGAAAACCTGAAATTCGGTTACAAAGGATGGTACCCACAGATCTTTCACTGGTGTTTTTCTCAACTGTACTATTTTTTTTTATCATAAATTGACAAGCAGCCTGTGCTTCATCCAACTCACGGGACAGTGTTTCAATGGATGATCTAAGCATGCTATTTTTAGTTTTAAGAAGTGCGATCTCGTTCTGCATTCTTATCTTTTCCTCTTTCCAGGGGGTGTGGTGGTTTAGTGGTTAGCATGTTTGCCTCACACTTCTAGAGTTGGGGATTCGATTCCTGCCTCCTGTGCAGAGTTTTGCACATTCTCCCCAAGATTCGGGGGTTTCCTCCGATTTCATCCCCCAGTACAAAGATGGATGGGTGTTCCTCACCTCATGCCCAGAGTCCCCTGGGATAGGCTACAGGCTCCCCGTGACCTTGTGTAGGATAAGTGGTACAGAAACTGACTGAAAGTGTACTTAACTGACACACAGTCCTATGTGCAGTCATAGCAGTGGTTCTGAGACTGTTTACTTGGCATGTTTAGTTTGTTAGTCAATTTACTTGTTAAATCAGTTTACTTAGTTAAGTACCATGCTACAGCATGAAGGGTCATCTCCTCACAACTCCAGGGTTCAATCCTGAGCTAAGGATACGTTTATATTTACAGTATTTAGCAGACCGTATCCTTAACTAGGGCAACTAACAAAAGTGCTTTGTAGTCTCCATCAAAAATATCCTCATGCTTTTTCACTAAGTCATGAACTAAGCATACTATCAGTCTAAAAACCCCATTGGAGGAGGCTAGTACAGTATGAAAAGAATACGCTACTTGTGAAGAGCGTTAATGTTTAGTTGTCATTTGAAGACTGTCAGTCACTCAGCTGATCTCCAGCCAGTGGAAGTTCATTCATCACCTGGGTACAGCACAGAGAAAAGTCCTACCTTGTAAGATGTATTTTCATTGAGGACTGCCATAAAATAGTTTTCAATAAACAACTTAGTTGTAAGAAGGTGTGGACCAGATGATTATTATCAGATAAAAGGTAAAAGTCCATGAGTTTCAGATAAGACACACCATTTCCTTGAAATCACACAGAGTGACTCTCTATAAAAGCATGTTGGTGTTTCCCAGCGTTCAGTCTCTACACAGACATGAGTAAGCCATGCCGGGGATGGACAGAGATATTGTGTTGGAGGCTCTCTCTGCTCTCACTGACCGTAAAGTGAGACCTTACACTGAACGGAAACAGAGCCATGTGAGTGTTGCGGATCTCACTGTTGAAAATTTACTTGATACAGTTCTACTTGGGCCAAAATTATTAAATTCCTCACTCAGCTCACTGTCTGCGTGGGTGAGCTCTTTGTTTCTACGCGATGACCAGACCGGCGACAGTGAGATTTCGGATTTACAGAACAAGCAGTTTGTGGACTTGGACAGCTTTTTAGACCCACAATATGATTGTGATTTCCGAGAGATGAGCGATTCCTCAGCGTGCTCTCGTGGAGGTGAGCCGTACAAGCGGCCGGTCGGGTGGTACCGCTTCGCTCTGAAGGTGCGGAATAAATACCCGGATGGAAACGCATGGCTTGGTCCTAAAGGATGGAGGAGTCACTCTGCAGCCGGCGAGTGGCCCGTTTGCTTCCACGGCACGAGCATCGAAGGCGCTAAAGAAATCGCAAGCACACATTACAAAGCAGGTCAAGGTCAGGCGTATGGTCGCGGCATTTATTCAACTCCTGACATTAAAATTGCAGAAGATTATACCATGAGCAAGATATTCACATCCAAGAAAACCGGGAAAACCTACAAAGTCATCATGCAGAACCGAGTAAATCCACTGAAACGGACACTTACAGTTAAAACTGATTACTGGCTCATCCCCGTTCCTGTGGGCAGCACAGCGGAGCAGGAGAAGGAGATCGTGGAGAGTTCAATCCGTCCATACGGCATTCTCATTAAAGAAGTGGAAAGTGTGAATAATTCAGTTACCCATAACTGATTCAACATTTTAAAACTTTTCTCCAGTTTGATTGTGTACTGCAAACAGGTTGGGTGTTTATTTTTTGGTGGAGGTTTCCAAAATTAAGCCTATGTTCTGATTTTGTTGAAATTAAATAAAATTTGGGGTAAAAAGCAACATGATCACCAATCCTACTAATAATTAGATACAACATGATGCAGGGGAAAAGATAAAACAATTTTTTTTAAATCAGACAGAACTGAAGAAGTGCAGTCTTAAGGCTTTAAAATATTCAATAACGTCTACTATTCTTTTAAACAGATTATAATGTAGGCGTGTTGTTGGTGAGGTATGTTGCTGGTTGTTGGCTGTTGGTTAGGTATGATTTTGTGTGTGTTGGGGAAATCCTCTATTTCATGTTCATTCTGAATATTTTGAAGATCAGAATTTACTTACCTTCATACACTTACTAATATATTGGTGTGGTGATTGTATGTTTTTTTTTTAAAATAACATTTCATTATTCATTACATAAATGTGGCCTAGTAATAAAATAAATAAAAGTAATAAAAGATCTACTATGACACAAAATGATCATAACAAGTAAATAATACAATTAATTAAAGTGCATTGATGTAAAGTTTATAACTGAATTTTAAATGATAACATTTTATGACATTAATAATATTATGATTTTTCTCTATAGTGAACTGTCTTTATACATTGTGTTCATGTTCAAACTGTAAACTGTAATTAAAACAAATTAATGTACGTTAAATTGGAGGATTAGGAATTCATTAAAGTCATTAGATTACAGTCAATTTAATATGACTCAATTATTCTTTTTATTACACAAAGAGAGAGATGGAGAGAGAGGGAGAGAGAGACTGGTGAAAGAGAGAGAGAGACTTACTCATGTGAAAGAGTAACACATATCAATATAGTCATAGTAACAATTTGTGTAGGAATATTTTTGTGTTTTTTTTTTATTCTAAATGATACACATTGAGTTTTAATTGCAGTAAATAGTAATGTCACGTAAGCAAAATGAAAGTGAAACTATTTATTTATATAATATATAGTGTATTATTTTGAGAGTGACAGAGGGGGGCGCTGTGCTACAGCAAAATGTACAGTACTTACATCACTGCTGATTATTTTGTTAGCGGTTTGGGGTCTGACGGCAGGTTAGGTGAGCTGTGATGTCAGTCTTGTTGGATTTTTGTGATGAAGTTAGAAATACTCATCAGTGTTACACTAGGGGCTGCCAAACTAGGGGTCATGACCCCTTTGCTTGATTTACAAATGGGGTCACGAGAGAAACTCCCAGTCTCCTATTTTGTTTAATTCATTTTACAAATTAATATTAGAAATATTATATTGCTGTGTCTCAAACCTCTCATATTACTTTCAGACCTAGTGAAAGCTCATTCTCAGGATTTTCTAGATCAATATCGCTGTAGTACTGAATTTTTGCCTCTCTATTGCCATATTTGTTTAAAATATAAAATTGCAAGATTTTTATGTGGGTTGTGCTTTGGCACTGCTCCTCTGCACGGATCAATCTGATGGTTTGAGTTATGCTTATCAGAGTTGCCAAGTCTGCAAGCAATGCATGACTGTGGGCTTCTTTTTTTCTGAAGAAGCTTGAAAAAAAATGGGCTTGTTTTTAAGAATATGGGTGCTTGTTAGAAAAATCTGACAAACAACTCATAGCCTCACAATAATATCAGTGCTATAGTGTATTTTGCCCTTCGACAATTATTAAAGGTTATAACAAAAACTCATACTCATATACTAATAGTAGTTATGGTTCAAATGTAATCTCCTTTTCCATATGTCCAGTGATATTCTGCTCACAGGTGATCAGAGATGAGTGGGTAGTGCCTGTCCGCCTGTTGCTGTTTGATGATTTTTTTATGAAATAATTTCCATTTTTGTTTTTCAAGCTCCGAGTGCTGTCAGCTTAATATGTAGCAGGCTCATTTATTGAGTCTGTTTACATTCAGGCTGTAACAGGCTATAATACTGTTGGGCTTGTTTTGGGCTTGTTTTTGAAGCTGCAGTTGCTTATTTGTCTCGTGAGACTTGGCAACACTGAGGTATATGTTTGTGTTAGATATTAACTCCAATACTCGACAGCAGAGGTGGCAGTGGATAAGTTTTTTTTGGAGTAGAGGGGAGTTGCTTTCTCTCATAGCTAGCAGAAAATAAGTGCAATTTACCACACTGACCATAGCAAAACAAAACAAACAACAACATAGGAAGCTCGATACCGAGCTGAATCAAGCAAACAAGTGTCTAGCGAATAGGTGTTGGGGCTGGTATTCGTTCAGCTTTTCTAGAAATAAATCCCATTTCATTCAGCTGATTTCTTACAGTTCTGTCACAAATATTGACTACTGTTTCTGCCCATTTGTTTTTCATTTGTTTTGTTGTGCATTTTCTATTTTCAAGGCATATTGCTTTGAGTTTTCTATCCTGATGTTTGCCGGCTTCCCTCTGGTTGGGGTCATTTTTCCTTTCAAAACGTCCAAGGTTAAGGTCTGTAAGCACTCTTTTATGGTCTGTAAACACTCTCTGTCAGCGGTTTCCCCTGATCACGCCGGTGCTCAGTGTGCTCAACAGCCAGTAGTGTGATAGTGCACGCTTCCGGGTTGTCACACTGTGCGTGTGTGTGTGTGTGTTTGTGTGTGTGTGTGTGTGTTTGTGGGTGTGTATGTGTGTGTGTGTGTGTGTGTGTGTGTGTGTGTGTGTGTGTGTGTGTGTGTGTTTGTATGTGAAATGGAGTGAGCTGACAGCAAAAAACAAACAAAAAAAGCATTTTAAGCAAGACAGTGATTAAATAAACTATTTAATATCAATGAGTGATGATTTTAAACTCATGCAGTTTGATTTTATTACCTCCATCACCAGGTGGTGTATTTATATGGAATTATCATTTTAACCTGAAGATTAAACTGATTAGATTTAGGAATTGATCCAAACAGGGTCAAGGTCACAGCTAGGTCAAATGTCTGAGATTTGTGATAGCTTCCTTCCTGTTAGAAGTATATTTGAGTATATTTGTATTTGACGGAAACAAACATTGGTAAGATGAATTAATAGACTTATCGGCGTTGGAGGTGTCACAATCAGCACCACTGGTATGGAGTTCGACTTGTTCTACGCTGAGAGAGAACTGAAAGTGGAAGAAACATTCAATTCAATTCAGTTTTATTTGTGTAGCGCTTTTAACAATGGGCATTTTCTCAAAGCAGCTTTACAGAAATATGTACATTCAGTATATAGGAATTTATTCCTAATGTGCAAGCCAGAGGTGATGGTGGTGAGGAAAAACTCCCTGAGATGATATGACTAAGAAACCTGGAGAGGAACCAGACTCAAATAGGAACCCATCCTCATCTGGGTAAACCGGATAGTGTGATTATAAATTAATCCCTTCTATAAATGTGCTAATACTACATGGTCAAATAGTCCAGTTTTGTAACCAGGAAAATTCATTACAGTTTTTACATGAAATCTGTTTTGTTGAACTTCTCCACTGTTCACTGATGGAGACTTGAGTGCAAAACTGTTTGTGGCAATTAAAGTTCTAAAGCTATCATAGCATAACTGTTCAAATGAATTGAGGTCCAAAGCCATCTTATGGTTTTAAAGTGGTACCATCCTCAGTAATCTCAATGATCTTTAGGCTGCACCATGTGAGGCCATCCTCAGCAGCAGCATGTGATTTTCAGTTGATGAGAACTGAACCAGAAGTAGGGCATGAGGATGGATCAGGCAAGACCGGATAGCAGAAGGGGTCAGGATCACTGGTATCTCAGGAGTACCACGCCGCCATCAACAAACTTGGGTGAAGATGTGATGGGATGGGACGGAATGGGACGGGGGTTTTCAGCCTGGACTTATAAACTGAGACTGTGTCTGAATCCCCAACTCTAATTGGAAGGCTGTTCCATAACTGTCTTTGTAACAGAAAGCTCTTCCCCCTACAGTAGCCTTCACCATTTGAGGTACCAACAAATAGCCTGCACCTTTTGATAAAACTAGGCATGGTGTATCATGAAAGACCAAAAGTTCACTATGGTACTGTGGCATGAGACCATTTGATGCTTTATTGGTCAGTAGCAGTATTATATAATACATGAGGTCTTATGAATAAAAAATCAAATAATGTAGATTACAGCTCCACACACACAGAGAGAGCTCACTGTTATATCACTGATGCTTTCCTTGTCTTGTCTTGTGTGTCACTAATTATCAGTTCACTAATTACTAAAATACGAAGTCTATGAAAGTCTCAGAAAACTCTCTAATTTCTGAGAGAATGTCTCTCATCCTGTAGTGAGTCTCTGGTCTAATAAACTCCATCAGCTAAATAATTTAGTCCACCAGTATTCGACCCTGTATAGTAAATCTCACCAGGACCTTCAGAAGTGCGTGAGAAGTGTGTGAGCAGTTTAACGTAATATGTGTTTGTGTAAACATGACCCGGAACAGCTACATTCCTCATGTTTTCCTTCTCCTTTCATTTTAGCAGAACTGTCACACCCATCTGTTCCATCACCACCTTCTACACACAACATAACACTCATTCATTACCATTTCTGTGCGTGCGTATGTGTGTGTGTGTGTGTCATTCGAGTCTCTGAGTATTCAGGAGTCTAATGGCTTGGGGGAAGACACTGTTACACAGTCTGGGCACGAGGGCCCGGGCACTTTGCCTCTCTGATGGCCCGGGACAGTTTGGCTCTTGCTGTTCTTAGGGCTGCCTTGTCACTTGCCTTGAAGGCAGAGCCTCGGTTCCTCATAAACACATGCACCTCCTCAGTCATCCATGTCTTCTGGTTTTAGTGTGTGGTGAAGGTCTTGGAGACAGTGACGTCAATGCACTTGCTGATGTAGCTGCTCACTGTTGCCGTGTATTCCTCCAAGTTGGTGGAGTCGCTGTCGGTTGCAGCCTCCCTGAATATGTGCCAGTCAGTGTGCTCAAAACAGTCCTGAAGAGCAGAGATGGCTCCTGCTGGCCAGTTTTTCACCTGCTTTGAAACCGGTTTGTAGAATCTGACGAGCAGTCTGTATGCTGGGATTAGCATAACAGAGATGTGGTCTAAGTAGCCGAGGTGGGGGGCAGGGCTCTGCCCAGTATGCACTGGGGATGTTTGTGTAAACAAGATCCAGTGCGTTTGCCCTGCTCATTGCAAAGTTCACAGGTTTGTGGAATTTAGGGAGCACTGATTTGATTCGCATGATTGAAATCTCCAACGACGATAAACAGTCCATCAGGGTGTGCATTCTGCAGTTTGCTAAAAGCCCAGCTCCATACAGTTCAGAGAACACATCATTAGCATTAGTGCTGGCGGGAATGTACACACCGATAATAAGGACAATGGTGAATTCCTATGGTAAATAAAATGTTCTAACAGTCACAAACTCCACCAGCTATGAGCAGTAGCTAGAAACTAGCACAGACTTCTTGCACCATTTAGTGTTGATGTAAACACTCCTATTGAAATATGCACACTCTGAACACAGAGCTGTCTAACGACTTGAAGCGGTATGAGAACTGATCCGAGGCCAGTGAGAAAGTTGCTGCACAAAAACCATACCTTTATAACACACACTAATGACAGTAATAATAGAGTGTAGCAGTGGGGGCATGCACGAGCATCATCTGTGGATGGAGAGGAGGTGGGTCGAACCAGCAGGTAACATGTGATGATTCTCACCTGTGTGTTATTACCGCCAGTCTACTTTATTTGTGTCAATTTGTGCTTTCAGTAACTCCCATAACTGGCAAGAGAGAGATAGAAAGTGATACCACTTGGCTGAACGATTGAGCGAAAGCTGCAAGTCCGGGATGGAACGGTTTCTGTTGAGACCCTCAACACCAGGGTCTACATAGAGTAATGTGGCTAATCAACACTGTGTTAAAGCAGTAAATTTACTCGGCTGTATGGAGACTGAGGACTCTCTCACAGACCATGGGGTTTACACAACACTCAGTATGTCTTTGTTTTTGTCTTTGTGAGAACGTTCTAGATTCAGTGCCATGCCATGTGAAGGTTTGTACTGCATACTTGTACAGGTGCTGTTTTATCTTCCTGATATTATACAGAGAAAATGCACTGAAAATATTGAAAGATCACCACAAGCTAGCTGATGTTCCTGCTGGATGTTGATGGTAGCAGCAATGATGAGCCGTGCTCAGTGATGAAGGTGTATTAGATTTAGATTAGAGATGAAGCTCTGTCATGAATACACTGAGCTGGAAGACTGAGGTACTCTCTGGTCAGGTGTAGGTGAGGATTGTCAGCTGTGAGCGTGGATGATGCCCTAACAAGAGAACAAGAGGAGCAGCATGCACAGATTCCTGAGGTACCCCATTTATTAACTGTTTAAATTAGGGTGTTTTGACCTGTGCCATTTCTTCTCAGTAGTCCCAAGCTCAACCTATGGACTTCAAGAATGAGAAAGCTGAAGTTTATAGGTTACTGTGTGTGCTGATCTAAAGGTGAGAACACAGATGTTCTTGAGGAGAAAAGACCATG
Organism: Ictalurus punctatus; assembly: GCF_001660625.3. Classification (NCBI taxonomy): domain Eukaryota; kingdom Metazoa; phylum Chordata; class Actinopteri; order Siluriformes; family Ictaluridae; genus Ictalurus; species Ictalurus punctatus. The sequence continues at coordinate 16,977,084 of NC_030427.2, read as the reverse complement.
TGGAGTAAAGAGTATCTACACATTTAACACAATAGAGAACTGCTTTGGGACGGTAGAAAGCAAGATGCAAAGAATGAGTAAGAATTATTTTTGTTTAAAAACACAATCTGGATTATATTATTTCTTACATAGTTCCTTATATGTAATACTTCCTTATTCTGTGCACAGATCACATATCAGAAATGTTTCTGATTCTTTTGTAAGCCACACCCATTGCCTTAAAACTCTGAATGGTAGAGATGTGATTATTTAGAGCATGCTCATATACATTCCAGTAGATTTAAGTCTCTAACTCAGTAGCAGGAACGTGAGCATGTAGAGTGGTAGATGGTGTTTTCTTGCTTAATCTGAGATAAAGGGATAAAAAAAAATCTATTAAAGTCCAAGAAAACGCTCTCATTTCTGAGAGAATGTCTCTCATTCTGTAGTGAGGCTTTGGTCTGATTAACTCCATTAGTTAACTAATTGAACCCCCCCAGTAGTCGACCATGTACAGTAAATCTCACCAGGACCTTCAGAAGTGCGTGAGCAGTGTGTGAGCAGTTTAATGTAACATGTGTTTCTGTAAATGTGATCCGGTACAGCTACACTCCTGTGAATGTGTGTGTGTGTGTGTGTGTGTGTGTGTGTGTGTACATGTCTCGCAAGCTCTGTCAGCTATCGTACATCAAATGCTCTCTCTCTCTCTCTCTCTCTCTCTCTCTCTCTCTCTCTCTCTCTCTCTCTCTCTCTGACTGGAAGTAATAAGATGCAGGTGTGAATCAAGACATCTGATTAGACGTATCTGCTGGGATTCCCATATCATGTGATATTTACATTTCAGAAATGTTTCTGGCACGCTGTAAGACACTCCCATTCGCTTAAATATCTGAGCACACAGCTGTAGACTCTTGGATTTCACGAGAGTTCAGTGTGAACACAGATCTTCAGACCCTGTCAGGCATCAAATCAGGAGTTCATCATGCCGGGAATGGACAGAGAAGTCGTGTTGGAGGCTCTCTCCGCTCTCACCGGTGCTACAGTTAAACCTCTTGCTGACCGAAAAGCGCAGGAAGTTGCCAATAAACTGACAGTTGAAAATTTTCTTTCAGCTGCTTTAACAACGGCATTGAAAGGTGATGGGGAGATGACTGTGAATGAGTTATTGAACAGTTTAAAAATCAGCGAGAGTGAAATCTCTGCATTACGGAACGAGCTATTCGTGGACATGGAGGAGTTTTTTGATCCACATTTTGATTATGATTTCCGAAAGTTGACAGATTCCTCAGCGTGCTCTCGTGGAGGTGAGCCGTACAAGCGGCCGGTCGGGTGGTACCGCTTCGCTCTGAGGGTGCGGAATAAATACCCGGATGGAAACGCATGGCTTGGTCCTAAAGGATGGAGGAGTCACTCTGCAGCCGGTGAGTGGCCCGTTTCCTTCCACGGCACGAGCATCGAAGGCGCTAAAGAAATCGCAAGCACACATTACAAAGCAGGTCAAGGTCAGGCGTATGGTCGCGGCATTTATTCAACTCCTGACATTACAATTGCAGAACATTATACCATGAGCAAGATATTCAAATCCAAGAAAACTGGGAAAACCTACAGAACCATCATGCAGAACCGAGTAAATCCACTGAAACGGACACTTACAGTTAAAACTGATTACTGGCTCATCCCCGTTCCTGTGGGCAGCACAGCGGAGCAGGAGAAGGAGATCGTGGAGAGTTCAATCCGTCCATACGGCATTCTCATTAAAGAAGTGGAAAGTGTGAATAATTCAGTTACTCATAACTGATTCAACATTTTAAAACTTTTCTCCAGTTTGACTGTGTACTGCAAACAGGTTGGGTGTTTATTTTTTGGTGGAGGTTTCCAAAGTTAAGCCTATGTTCTGATTTTGTTGAAATTAAATAAAATTTTGGGTAAAAAGCAACATGATCACCAATCCTACTAATAATTAGATACAACATGATGCAGGGGAAAAGATCAAACAATTTTTTTTAAAATCAGACAGAACTGAAGAAGTGCAGTCTTAAGGCTTTAAAATATTCAATAACGTCTACTATTCTTTTAAACAGATTATAATGTAGGCGTGTTGTTGGTGAGGTATGTTGCTGGTTGTTGGCTGTTGGTTAGGTATGATTTTGTGTGTGTTGGGGAAATCCTCTATTTCATGTTCATTCTGAATATTTTGAAGATCAGAATTTACTTACCTTCATACACTTACTAATATATTCAGTTTATAACTGAATTTTAAATGATAACATTTTATGACATTAATAATATTCTGATTTTTCTCTATAGTGAACTGTCTTTATACACTGTGTTCATGTTCAAACTGTAAACTGTAATTAAAACAAATTAATGTACGTTAAATTGGAGGATTAGGAATTCATTAAAGTCATTAGATTACAGTCAATTTAATATGATTCAATTATTCTTTTTATTACACAAAGAGAGAGATGGAGAGAGAGGGAGAGGGAGACTGGTGAAAGAGAGAGAGAGACTTACTCATGTGAAAGAGTAACACATATCAATATAGTCATAGTAACAATTTGTGTAGGAATATTTTTGTGTTATTTTTTTAATTCTAAATGATACACATTGAGTTTTAATTGCAGTAAACAGTAATGTCACGTAAGCAAAATTAAAGTGAAACTATTTATTTCTTTATAATATATTGTATTATTTTGAGAGTGACAGAGGGGGGCGCTGTGCTACAGCAAAATGTACAGTACTTACATCACTGCTGATTATTTTGTTATCGGATTGGGGTCTGACGGCAGGTTAGGTGAGCTGTGATGTCAGTCTTGTTGGATTTTTTTGATGAAATTAGAAATACTCATCAGTGTTACACTAGGGGCTGCCAAACTAGGGGTCATGACCCCTTTGCTTGATTTACAAATGGGGTCACGAGAGAAACTCCCAGTCTCCTATTTTGTTTCATTCATTTTACAAATTAATATTAGAAATATATTGCTGTGTCTCAAACCTCTCATATTACTTTCAGACCTAGTGAAAGCTCATTCTCAGGATTTTCTAGATCAATATCGCTGTAGTACTGAATTTTTGCCTCTCTATTGCCATATTTGTTTAAAATATAAAATTGCAAGATTTTATGTGGGTTGTGCTTTGGCACTGCTCCTCTGCACGGATCAATCTGATGGTTTGAGTTATGCTTATCAGAGTTGCCAAGTCCGCAAGTAATGCATGACAGTGGGCTTCTTTTTTTCTGAAGAAGCTTGGAAAAAAAATGGGCTTGTTTTTAAGAATATGGGTGCTTGTTAGAAAAATCTCACAAACAACTCATAGCCTCACAATAATATCAGTGCTATAGTGTATTTTGCCCTTCCACAATTATTAAAGGTTATAACAAAAACTCATACTCATATACTAATAGTAGTTATGGTTCAAATGTAATCTCCTTTTCCATATGTCCAGTGATATTCTGCTCACAGGTGATCAAAGATGAGTGGATAGTGCCCGTCCTCCTTATAAGCTTTGTTGCTGTTTGATGATTTTTTTATGAAATAATTTCCTTTTTTTTTTTCAAGCTCCGAGTGCTGTCAGTTTAATATGTAGCAGGCTCATTTATTGAGTCTGTTTACATTCAGGCTGTAACAGGCTATAATACTGTTGGGCTTGTTTTTGAAGCCGCAGTTGCTTATTTGTCTCGTGAGACTTGGCAACACTGAGGTATATGTTTGTGTTAGATATTAACTCCAATACTCGACAGCAGAGGTGGCGGTGGATACGTTTTTTTTTGGAGTAGAGGGGAGTTGCTTTCTCTCATAGCTAGCAGAAAATAAGTGCAATTTACCACACTGACTATAGCAAAACAAAACAAACAACATAGGAAGCTCGATACCGAGCTGAATCAAGGAAACAAGTATCTAGCGAATAGGTGTTGGGGCTGGTATTCGTTCAGTTTTCTATAAATAAATCCCATTTCATTCAGCTGATTTCTTACAGTTCTGTCACAAATATTGACTACTGTTTCTGCCCATTTGTTTTTCATTTCTTTTGTTGTGCATTTTCTATTTTCAAGGCATATTGCTTTGAGTTTTCTATCCTGATGTTTGCCGGCTTCCTTGGTCTACACGTATGTTAACCTTCAGATTTTTTTTTGTATACTTGTACTAAATTGTAGACACAGCTGGGAACAACCAACATCTTTTGCTACACTGCATGTTGGATTTCCTTCTTGAAGGAGTTTAATAATCCTTTCCATTGTTTCAATTGACATCCCTCTGGTTGGGGTCATTTTTCCTTTCAAAACGTCCAAGGTTAAGGTCTGTAAGCACTCTGTCAGCGGTTTCCCCTGCTCACGCCGGTGCTCAGTGTGCTCAACAGCCAGTAGTGTGATAGTGCACGCTTCCGGGTTGTCACACTGTGCGTGTGTGTATATGTGAAATGGAGTGAGCTGACAGCAAAAAACAAAAACAAAAAAAGCATTTTAAGCAAGACAGTGATTAAATAAACTATTTAATATCAATGAGTGATGATTTTAAACTCATGCAGTTTGATTTTATTACCTCCATCACCAGGTGGTGTATTTATATGTGTCACGGTTCGGATGGTTGAGCCGGAAGCAGATGCAGACGCAGATGCAGAATGCAGATAAGGACATTTATTTAACCAAACGTACTATGAAACAAAGACACTATGAAAACTTGACTAAACACACTGTGGCAAGGAACAAACATCGAGACATGAACGGGAGTCTAAGACAACAAAAGACAAGCTAATAGTGCAGACAAGGACTATATATACCCATGAGTGCTCATTAACCAAAACGTGAATCAGGTGCAGGTGGTCATGTGACATGTAGTGCAGTGGCTGATGGGAAGTGGAGTCCAGAGCTTCCTAATACGTGACAGAACCCTCCCCCAAGGGTGCTACTCCTGGAGCGCCCAAAATTATACGTCCTCCATCTGGTGGTCCTGGCCCCCTGGAGAAAATGTCCCCCACAAAACCAGGAGGCCGGGCGGCTTCTACAATGGCACAGGGAGGCTGAAATATTTCCTCGGCAGAGCATGAAAGCGGTGCGATGCCCCCAGCTGAACTGGAAGGCCGAGAGAAGTCCCCCGTGCAGCCAGGGAGAGGAGCGTGGGTCTCCTTGAAGCAGAAGGGGGGAACGCTAGTTGCCATGGAGCAAGCGGGCTGAGCAATGACCTCAGCTGAACGGCGAGCCTGAGCGACGACCTCGGCGGAGCATGACGGCAGAGCGACGTCCTCGGCGGAGCAGGAAAGAAGAGCGACGACCTCGGCCGAGCCGGGAAACAGAGCACTGTGCTCGGCGGAGCAGGAAGGCAGATCGACGTCCTCGACGGCGCGGGGAAACAGAGCGCTGTACTCCGCAGAGCAGGGAAGCAGGGTGACGTCCTCGTCGGCGCCTGAAAGCGGAGCAACGTCCCCAGCTGAACTAGAAGGCAGCGCGAAGTCCCCTGTAAGGCCAGGGAGAGGAGCGTGGGTCTCCGTGCGGCCAGGGAGAGGAACGTGGGTCTCCTCGACGCAGAAGGGGGGGGAACACTATCTGCCATGGAGCAGGAAGGCTGAGCGACGTCCACAGCTGAACAGGGAGGCTGGGCGACGTCCGCAGCTGAACAGGGCAGCGGGACAGCCTCCTCGGCTGTGCAGGGCAGCGGGACAGCCTCCTCGGCTGTGCAGGGCAGCGGGACAGCCTCCTCGGCTGTGCAGGGCAGCGGGACAGCCTCCTCGGCTGTGCAGGGCAGCGGGACAGCCTCCTCGGCTGTGCAGGGCAGCGGGACAGCCTCCTCAGCCTGTCCCTCTGAGGTCACCATGTTGACCTCCGGTGAGAGCTCCACAGCTGAGACCTCCCCGTAGGCCTCAGGCTGGAGCTCTGCTGTCCTCATTGCCCCCCCAAAAAAAAAATTCTGGGCCAGACTTCACCTCTGGACTGCGCAGCAAGGTGTGCCTCCCCTGCAGTGGAAAGCCCCAGATGCTCAGGTTACTCTGCTGGCTGTGTTGCAAGGCGGACTGTGGCGTGAGCGGAGCTTGGTGGTGCGTGTCAGCAGCCTGTGGTGTGAGCAGGACCTGGCTGTGCGTGTCAGCAGCCTTGAACGGGAGCTCAGGGACTGGAGGCTGGACCTGGAGCTCAGGGACTGGAGGCTGGACCTGGAGCTCAGGGACTGGAGGCTGGACCTGGAGCTCAGGGACTGGAGGCTGGACCTGGAGCTCAGGGACTGGAGGCTGGACCTGGAGCTCAGGGACTGGAGGCTGGACCTGGAGCTCAGGGACTGGAGGCTGGACCTGGAGCTCAGGGACTGGAGGCTGGACCTGGAGCTCAGGGACTGGAGGCTGGACCTGGAGCTCAGGGACTGGAGGCTGGACCTGGAGCTCAGGGACTGGAGGCTGGACCTGGAGCTCAGGGACTGGAGGCTGGACCTGGAGCTCAGGGACTGGAGGCTGGACCTGGAGCTCAGGGACTGGAGGCTGGACCTGGAGCTCAGGGACTGGAGGCTGGACCTGGAGCTCAGGGACTGGAGGCTGGACCTGGAGCTCAGGGACTGGAGGCTGGACCTGGAGCTCAGGGACTGGAGGCTGGACCTGGAGCTCAGGGACTGGAGGCTGGACCTGGAGCTCAGGGACTGGAGGCTGGACCTGGAGCTCAGGGACTGGAGGCTGGACCTGGAGCTCAGGGACTGGAGGCTGGACCTGGAGCTCAGGGACTGGAGGCTGGACCTGGAGCTCAGGGACTGGAGGCTGGACCTGGAGCTCAGGGACTGGAGGCTGGACCTGGAGCTCAGGGACTGGAGGCTGGACCTGGAGCTCAGGGACTGGAGGCTGGACCTGGAGCTCAGGGACTGGAGGCTGGACCTGGAGCTCAGGGACTGGAGGCTGGACCTGGAGCTCAGGGACTGGAGGCTGGACCTGGAGCTCAGGGACGTGAGACTCGACCTGGAGCTCAGGGACGTGAGACTCGACCTGGAGCTCAGGGACGTGAGACTCGACCTGGAGCTCAGGGACGTGAGACTCGACTTGGATCTCAGGGACGTGAGACTCGACTTGGACCTTAGGGACTTCAGACTTGACTGGGACTTGGACTTCAGGGACATGAGACTTGACTGGGACTTGGCTTGGATCTCAGGGTTGAGCTCTGTATGACGTTGCCTGTAGTAGTGGGTAAACGGCAGGGCAGGTTCACCTTCCAGACTCACACCCCTGAGAAGTTGTTCTAGCTCCTCCTTCGCCTCCGGGCTCCCGAATCGCGACATGAAATCCCCCACAAACTGTTCTACACCGTCCAGGTTCCTACAGTGCTTCTCTAGTTTGAGCTGCACCCATTGACGGGCCGGTCCAAAGAACCGGGACCACATAAATCGGAGCCATTGCTTCTCCTCTGGCTTAGGGTCTAACAGGCTGGCGAAATAGTATTGACAGTCCACCAGGAAATACTCTGGGGCACCGAAAAATCCGTCAAATGGGTCCGGAAGCTCCATAAATGTCCATTGTGGGAAGTGGACGGAGTCTATAGCGGGGACGGTTGGCGTCGACCTCCAGGTTCTGCGTCCCCTCCGTTCTCCTGCTGCTTCCATCGTGGAGGCAATCTGCTGCTTCTGATTGTTGGTCTTTCGTTCTGTCACGGTTCGGATGGTTGAGCCAGAAGCAGATGCAGATGCAGATAAGGACATTTATTTAACCAAACATACTATGAAACAAAGACACTATGAAAACTTGACTAAACACACTGTGGCAAGGAACAAACATCAAGACATGAACAACGGGAGTCTAAGACAACGAAAGACAAGCTAATAGTGCAGACAAGGACTATATATACCCATGAGTGCTCATTAACCAAAACGTGAATCAGGTGCAGGTGGTCATGTGACATGTAGTGCAGTGCAGTGGCTGATGGGAAGTGGAGTCCAGAGCTTCCTAATACGTGACAATATGGAATTATCATTTTAACCTGAAGATTAAACTGATTAAATTTAGGAATTGATCCAAACAGTGTCAAGGTCACAGCTAGGTCAAATGTCTGAGATTTGTGATAGCTTCCTTCCTGTTAGAAGTATATTTGAGTATATTTGTATTTGACGGAAACAAACATTGGTAAGATGAATTAATAGACTTATCGGCGTTGGAGGTGTCACAATCAGCACCACTGGCATGGAGTTCGACTTGTTCTACGCTGAGAGAGAACTGAATGTGGAAGAAACATTCAATTCAATTCAGTTTTATTTGTGTAGCGCTTTTAACAATGGGCATTTTCTCAAAGCAGCTTTACAGAAATATGTACATTCAGTATATAGGAATTTATTCCTAATGTGCAAGCCAGAGGTGATGGTTGTGAGGAAAAACTCCCTGAGATGATATGACTAAGAAACCTGGAGAGGAACCAGACTCAAATAGGAACCCATCCTCATCTGGGTGACACCAGGTAGTGTGAATATAAATTAATTCCTTCTATAAATGTGCTAATACTACATGGTCAAATAGTTCAGTTTTGTAACCAGGAAAATTCATTACAGTTTTTACATGAAGTCTGTTTTGTTGTACTTCTCCACTGTTCACTGATGGAGACTTGAGTGCAAAACTGTTTGTGGCAATTAAAGTCCTAAAGCTATCATAGCATAACCGTTCAAATGAATTAAGGTCCAAAGCCATCTTATGTTTTTTAAGTGGTACCATCCTCAGTAATCTCAATGATCTTTAGGCTGCACCATGTGAGGCCATCCTCAGCAGCAGCATGTGATTTTCAGTTGATGAGAACTGAACCAAAAGTAGGGCATGAGGATGGATCAGGCAGTTCTGGAAAGCAGAAGGGGTCAGGATCACTGGCATCTCAGGAGTACCTCTCCATCAACAAACCTGGGTGAAGGTGTGAAAGGTGTGACTTAAAAACTGAGACTGTGTCTGAATCCCCAACACTAATTGGAAGGCTGTTCCATAACTGTGGGGCCTGTAAGAGAAAGCTCTTCCCCCTACTGTAGCCTTCACTATTCATGGTACCAACAAATAGGCTGCACCTTTTGATCAAAGCAGACGTGGTGTATCATAAAAGACCAAAAGTTCACTAAGGTACTGTGGCACGAGACCATTCGGTGCTTTATAGGCCTCTAGCAGTATTTTATAATATATGAGGTCTTATGAATAAAAAAATCTCACTGCAAACAGATATGAGTTAAAAGCTGATACCAGAATGAAGGTAAATGGGTTTAAACAGTCATGTAAATTACAGCTAACCACAGAGAGAGAGATATCTGTTATATCACTGGTGCTTTCCTTCAGTCTTGTGTGCTACTAATTATCAGTTCACTAATTACTAAAATAAAAATTCTATGAAAGTCTGAGAAAACACTCTCCTTTCTGAGAGAATCTCTCATCTCTCATCCTGTAGTGGGTCTCTGGTGAATGAACTCCATCAGTGAACTAATTGAGCCCCCCAGTATTCGACCATGTACAGTAAATCTCACCAAACCCTTCAGAAGTGCGTGAAAAGTGTGTGAGAGGTTTAATGTAATAATTTCACGCAAACACCAGGAAAAACATTCGCTTATCAATCGTACGCACGCAATCACAGACACACCACACATCCACATTCCTGCCGACATAGCGTTCTTCCTCCTTTTTAAAAAACGCACAATCTTCTCCTCTCCAATCCCTGTGCAGCACGTCAGCACGTTGAATTACGGTTTAGTGACCTGTGAGAGCGAAGCGGGGAGAGAGAGAGAGAGAGAGAGAGCACAGTGTGGCAGTGGGGGCACTAATGACAGTAAGGAGCAGGAATGAGGAAGCATTATTTTCATATAACCGCAAACCTGGAGTGTGTTATTCCTTACATCGTTCCTTATATTTAATAGTTCATTATTCCTTACATAATTCACTGTAGCCCCTGGTGTGTGAGATTGTGGAGGAAGACTCTAGAGACTGGCGGAATTTTAGATGACTCGGATTTATTCACTAGCTTTCGCTCAGTCAAGTTCACGTTCACGTTCACACTCTGCGGTGGTGTGTGTGTGTGTGCGTGTGTGCATGCATGTCTCGCAAGCTCTGCCAGCTACAGTATATCACATGCTCTCTCTCTCTCTCTTTCTTTCTCTTTCACTCTCTCTTGCTGGTTACAGGAGACACTGAGAGCGCAAACAGACGCAAATAGGTAGACTGGCAGTAATAAGATACAGCTTAGAATAAAGACCTGCTGGTATTCACATATCATGTGATATTCACATTTCAGAAATGTTTCTGGCACGCTGTAAGCCACTCCCATTTACTTAAACATCTGAGCACAGAGCTGTAGACGCTTAGATTTCACAAGTGTTCAGTGTGATCTCAGCTCTTCAGAAACTATCAGGCCTCAAATCAGAAGTTCATCATGCCGGGGATGGACAGAGATATTGTGTTGGAGGCTCTCTCTGCTCTCACTGACCGTAAAGTGAGACCTTACACTGAACGGAAACAGAGCCATGTGAGTGTTGCGGATCTCACTACTGAAAATTTACTTTATACAGTTCTACTTCAGCCAGCATTATTAAATTCCTCACTGAGCTCACTGTCTGCGTGGATGAGCTCTTTGTTTCTAGGCGATGACCAGACCGGCGACAGTGAGATTTCGGATTTACGGAACGAGCTGTTTGTGGACTTGGACAGCTTTTTAGACCCACAATATGATTATGATTTCCGAGAGATGAGCGATTCCTCAGCGTGCTCTCGTGGAGGTGAGCCGTACAAGCGGCCGGTCGGGTGGTACCGCTTCGCTCTGAAGGTGAAGGATAAATACCCAGACGGAAACGCATGGCTCGGCTCTGTACACTGGAGGAGTTATTCTGAAGCCGGTGAGTGGCCCGTTTCCTTCCACGGCACAAGCATCGAAGGCGCTAAAGGAGTCGCAAGCACACATTACAAAGCTGGTCCACGTGAGGCATACGGGCGTGGAGTTTATTCAACTCCTGACATTACAATTGCAGATAGTTATGCAATGACCAAGAAATTCACATCCAAGAAAACCAGGAAAACCTACAAAGTCATCATGCAGAACCGAGTTAATCCAACAAAACGGAAGATTATCAAAGATAAAAACTTCTGGCTCATTGAGGTTCCTAGCGAAAGCACAGCAGCGCAAGAGAAAGAGATTGTGGAGAGTTCAATCCGTCCTTACGGCATTCTCATTACAGAAGTGTAAATCACACAGAACTGAAGAAGTGCAGTCTTAAGGCTTTAAAATGTTCAATAACGTCTACTATTCTTTTAAACAAATAATAATGTAGGCGTGTTGTTGGTGAGGTATTTTTTGTTGGCTGTTGGTTAGGTATGTTTTTGTGTGTGTTGGGGAAATCCTCTATTTCATGTTCATTCTGAATATTTTGAAGATCAGAATGTACTTACCTTCATACAATAAATAATATATTGGTGTGGTGATTGTAAGGGTTTAAAAAAAAAGACATTTCATTATTCATTACATAAATGTGGCCTAGTAATAAAATTAATAAAAGTAATAAAAGATCTACTATGACACAAAATGATAATAAAATTATCATAAAGGAAATAGTACAATTAATTAAAGTCCATTAATGTAAAGTTTAAATTTAATATGACTCAATTATTCTTTTTATTAGAGAGAGAGAGAGAGAGAGAGAGAGAGAGAGAGAGAGAGAAAGACTTGTGAAAGAGAGAGAGACTTACTCATGTGAAAGAGTAACACAGATCAATATAGTAATAGTAACAATTTGTGTAGGAATATTTTTGTGTTAATTAATTAAATCCCAAATGATACATGTCGAGGTTTACTTTAAGTAAATGGCAACGTCACATGTAAGCAAAATGAAAGTGAAACCATATATTTATACAATATAGAGTGTATTAGTTTGAGAGTGACAGAGGGGGGCGCTGTGCTACAAAATGTACAGTACTCACATCACTGCTGATTATTTTGTTAGCGGTTTGGGGTCTGACGGCAGGTTAGGTGAGCTGTGATGTCAGTCTTGTTGAATTTTTTGATGAAATAAGAAAATACTCATCAGTGGTACACTAGGGGCTGCCAATCTAGGGGTCATGACCCCTTTGCTTGATTTACAAATGGGGTCACGAGAGAAAATCCCAGTCTCCTATTTTGTTTCATTCATTTTACAAATTAATATTAGAAATATTATATTGCTATGTCTCAAAGCTCTTATATTGCAACAGCTTCCCGATGCAGCTATGAGAATGACTTCAATACGTTCTTCTTTTGTCAAAGATTTTTAAAGGCTATCTGAAAAGTTATATAAATATACACACACATATACACATATATAGAAGTGGATGTCCACCAACATCCACTGACGAAGGAACAACTGACGTGATGATAGCAAACATAGTCCTCTATAATATAGAATGTATATAAGCAAGATCAATTTTGGAAGACATTTTGCTAAAAAGTGTTAATTTCTCTCTCTACATGGAGACTTTTGGGACACCCTGTACAATAAAGGAATAAAAATTCTTGCAGACTGTATTTATGATAGTTATTCCTGAACTTTGGAGCTGACAGTGTGCAAATTTCTGCTGACTGATGTGTGTAGAAACTCAGCAGCTTTACTGCATGAACATTTTACACACAGCACATTAGGAGCATTTTAAAATACACTTTACTGTATATCTGTACATACAAATGTGGAATAGGATATATTCCTTCTGTTTGAACCCAGAATCATTTGCACTAAACTATTAAATGAGGTGTTTAAATTTTATATCTGACTCTTTAGTGGAAGTTAAAAGTGGATCGTCACGAACAGGATTCGAACCTGTGCGGGGAAACCCCATTGGATTTCGAGTCCAACGCCTTAACCTCTCGGCCACCGTGACAGCACGAAGAAAAGCTCTGATTACCTTGTTATATATAAAAATATATATCAGAAAGTAGGCGATTAAACGCAACCTGCGTCTAACGCGAAATCGAGTGATATTCAGAGTCAGTAAACAGCGCAGCTTCCAAGCTTTCAATATCTGAAGGACAAAACAAATCACTTTTAAATTTACTGACGAACTTTACTTTTATCTAACACCGACCGTAACAACACAACAACATTATTTTACCGCCTTTTTTTTCTAATGTGGTATTTAAAATGTTTTTTTTTTTCGTGCCCGCCATGTTGTCGTTCAGATAAAGAGAAAAAACTACAGTGAAGCGAACAGACCACTGGGAGGCGCTAAATGACGAACAGCAGCGTTAATGAGAACCTACAGTACACGCTTACAAACAAAACGGTTCTGTAATGGTTCCTTCAATAATTCTGAACCCTGTTTTAGTCTGTATACCCCAATAAACTCAGGGCTGAATATTCTATAACAGACTGTGTGATAGCGTGTGTCTCTGTGTCAGATTATACGATGAAGCTCCGCTAACGATGGACCTGAGGTTAAAGACATCACTACATTCGGCTCATGTCATCCATTATGATCCGGAAATTACCTGGTGCAGAAAATAAACACACACATTCTTCACAGAGAGCTTAGAGGAGATTTTTCTGTCCATTAGGATGTTTCGTTTACGTTCCTCCATCGTCACTACTGTATCTGTAGCTGTGTCTTGAGTTTGTCGTCATCCTGTTGGTGAATTTTAGACGAGCACAATAGCAGTGCTCTCACTCTGAGACTTTAATTTGACTGAAATTTGACTGTCTTTGGTTGCAGTGGCAATAAATATGTTATGTGACGTTCTAAGATGCTGATCTCAACTCACTACCATTCTTTTACGATGTGACATTTTTCCCTGTGAGAGCAAAATTTGGCTGAATATTGTACCACGTAAAGCTGGCATTAGTTTCCAAAAACTAGAGTTCTGCTTGGTTCTCTATGTGAAATGTTCATGTGGTGTAGCTGCTGACTTTCTAAATACAACAACCAGCAGAAATCTGCACACCGTCTGCTCCAAAGTTCAGAAATAACAATCATAAACACAGTCTGAGAGTTCAGAATCTTTATTTCTTTATTGTAGCACAATACAGAAAGAGGTGCACAGGCAACAAGGCAAGTGAAGACGGTTATGAGTTATTCATCATCATCACGTTCTTTGGCAGCATCGGTTATTTCAATAATAGCTTTAAGAGTGAAAATAAAGATTAAGGTTTAGTACTTCACTAATATTTCAGTAAAGTTTAGAGAGTCACACAAATAAAGATCAGAGATTAAAGACGTTAAACAGTAGTGTTCAAATATTGTAGTGTACTTTTTTTTAAAGACGTTCAATTCACACCTAAAGACAGTATGTGGTGTATAGACAGTGTTTCAGTAAACTTTTAAATAAAAGTTTACATTATACACTCGAAATATTAAAATTTTGGATTTTAGAGACATCAGCAGAGGCGTTTCTGATAAACACTGTTTACACTTACATGGTTTTTCCTCTTTATATTAATTCCAATAAAAAATGTAGACTTATTGAGCTCTCAGCTCACTCTGGAGATGCTCGCTTTTCATCAAAACATAATCATTTCCTATTTATCTTCACCAAGGTCAGCAGTAGGAGCAGAATGAACCAGCTTTAAGACCTTTTCTCTACAGCAGTGCTCTCCTGTTCACCTTCATCACCTTCCTCTCTCTCTCTCTGCTCCTCCTCCTCCTCTTCCTCTCTGTGCAGTGCATTGTGGTATATGTGAGAGGTTTCCTGTGGCAGAGTGGCTGAGAGTGCATACTCAGCCATGAGCCCCTCTGTGATTGACAGCTCGTTCTCGGCACCATCATCCAGTGACACTCCCTCCTTCTCCATTTCCACTTCCTCCTTCTCAACTTCCACTTCTTCTTTCTCCATTTCCACTTCCTCTTTCTCCACTTCCACTTCCACTTCCACCTCCTCCTTCTCCACTTCCTCTTTCTCAGCCCCTCCCATCTTCTCCTTGGCCAGTTCCTCGGGCTCCACATCCTCCTCCTGAGCTGGAGCGAGGTCAGTGTGGATCTCACTGAAGGTCTCGTGCTCAGCATGTTTCTCACCTCCTTCTCGATTCTTCCTGATGTGGAAGATTTTAAACGAACCATCCTTGTTCTTCTGACTCAGACTATTCTTTATCTTCTCACGTTTCTCCACTGAGACAATCTTGTTCATCTTCTTCTCAAAGTTCTCACGGGAGAAGGCCTTCTTCAGACTGTCCACCTTCTTCAGACTGGAACGTTTCATCTTCTCAGCGCGAGATTTCTTTAGAGGTTCCATCACCTCCAAAATCTCATCCTCATCCTCCTCTTCATCAAGATCCTCATCTGAGGAAAGTTGGACGGTGTGAAGCTCCGTTTCTTCCTGTGTGCGGTTAGCATCAGGAGAGAGGGATTTGTTTTCAGCATCATGAATCGAATCCTTCATGAACACACTGGAGGGGATCTCATTCTTGTCCTGCAAAAAACAAACACACACACTCGTCATGTTTTACAACAAATATGAACACACACACACACACACACACACACACACACACACACACACACACAAACACCATCTCATATAACTCCCTGGGTGAATACCAAAGCAGACCAGGAATTTAATAACAGTGTGAAGTGACGACAGAGAAATGATGTAAAATGCAGTAGATAAAACGTCCTCGGGTCACAGCAGCAAGTGACAAAGCGACACGAAGATTGGAAGGAAGTACCAGAAATCCTTGGTGTCTCTGGTGAGTGTCTGTAGCAGAAATTAACACAAAATCAAGCAAACTCTGCAACAGTCAGAGGAGTTTACAATTTTTAAAATTACTGAGAGACTCATCATGTGACGTCATCACCACGCGCTTTCAGCCAAAGCCGTTTTCAATTCACGTGTCGAACATGAGTACAGATAAAACCATTTACCAACAAACTTCACTGTGAAAGAGCGTGCAAAACAATTTCCTGCAATTGCAATTTCGCTAATTCAAGTAGTTTTCTGCAAAAAAAAAAAAATCACAAAAAACTCTGCAAGTTGCATCACAACAATCACAAAAAAACTCCACGAAATCCTGTACGGACTGTACAGCTACTATTGTTTCTCACTGGAACTAAAAAATTAGCTGGATGGGCCACACCCACAAACGACAAACCAACACCCGAAACTCATTACCTGCTATGAATTTACCTTTCATGTGCCTTCATTCCTTTCACAAAATCTTAAAACTGATTTTTATTGTTTGTGAACTTACGTTATTTTGAAATGCATTGTTTTAGTCAAAGACCGAGTCACTGAGGCACTCAAACACTACAGAGCTAATCTCTAAACTTTTAATCATTCTGCCTTCAGCTGTTTATACATTAAAGCAACTGTGGAGAGAAGCATCTGCCAAAGGTTAAGATTTCTGGGACTGAGAGAGAGAGAGAGAGAGAGAGAGAGAGAGAGAGAGAGAGAGAGAGAGAGAGAGAGAGAGAGAGACTTTGAAAGTCTTTTATTTTAACCATTCATGATGTGTCCACCATTTTCACATCAAATAAATATTTTAGCTATTTTAAATATCAACTTAAATAAATAAATAAATAGTGAGAAAGAGAGACAGACAGAGAGAGAGAGAGAAAGACATCGTGGAAGACAGGGTGAAGGAATTCAAACCTAGCAGAACTCAGAGTTTCCACTGAAAGGGGGGGGGGGGATGGGGAGGGTTGATCGAGGCAGCTGGACCACAGTATCACACACACACACACACACACACACACACACACACACATACACATGCACACACACTACATGGTTATCGGAGTGTATGTGAGGAATCCATGAAGGAGTTGGAGTTGTTGCTGTTAGTGATAACATAAAGCATTCCAATCAGAAATCAGAATGACATCACACAAGAGTGAGTGTGTGTGTGTGTGTGTGTGTGTGTGTGTGTGTGTGTGTGTGTGTGTGTGTGTGTGTGTGTCTTGCCTGTGGCTTCGTTCTAATCTCCTCAGTCAGGAGAGCTCTTGTAGGAAAGCTTACATGACCGACCTGAATAACAGGAAGTGTGAGAACTCAGGAAGTGGAAACTTCACTCAGAATGAATGTGAGACGGAGCGGGACTGAGAGTGTAAACCATGTCACACTGCGGGGACCTTGTTTTAATCCTTTAATATATTAAACACACACACACACCCCCTACATTACTGCCCTGACCCCTAACCCCTAAAAATTAGGGTACTAATCAGGCCACTCTTCTGTGTAACTCTGCCCACACACCCACACACTCTTGACCCCACCCCTTCTCTCTAAACCCTGCCTCTTATTCCTCTTAGGAATATGTAAAAGGATCATCTCACCTGATTGGTGCAAATAGAATTGTTTTATTTTGAAATGTGATGAACATAACACACTACAGAACCATTAACTATAACACACACACACACACACACACACACACACACACACATGGATACTGGAGTGTGTCGTGTGAGGAATTCATGAAGTGGTTGGAGTTGTTGCTCTTAGCAATAAGTTTGAAGCATTCCAGTCAGAATTAGGTGTGTGTGTGTGTGTGTGTGTGTCTGTGTGTGTGTGTGTGTGTGTGTGTGTGTGTGTGTGTGTGTGTGTGTGTGTGTGTGTGTGTGTGTGTGTTTTGGTTTGAAAAACTTGCATAAAATGATTAGCATGTGATTTGTTAAGTGTAGCAGTACACACACACACACACAGACACACACACACACACGCACGCACACACACACACATTCCCACACAAACACACACACACAAACAACTCACACACATATGCACACACACAAACACACACACACAGATAACAGTGCACTCCATAATAGGGAGCGTGCTGATATGTTCCCACTAAGACTCTTGTCTCTGTGTGTGTGTGTGTGTGTGTGTGTGTGTGTGTGTGTGTGTGTGTGTGTGTGTGCGTCTAGTACTTTTCACATGGTGCTCTGGAATGTAGAGTGTTATGGATTGGAGCTTCAGGGTTTGCTGCCAAATAACCCTTTAAACCTTTAAGTATTTCTCCACTGAGGTGGTTCTGATAAACAGAACCTGTAGAACCTTCAGAACCTGTAGAACAGTTGTGTGTTTCAACCAGAATGAGAAACAAACTGTTATCTAATGTGTGTGTATAATGAGAGCAAAACTTGTGGTTTTGAAGAACCTTTGACTTCGCCCCAAACACTTAATATCATCAGTTCTCACACCCCCTAAAGTGAGAGCTCAGTGTATATTAAAATGAGGTGTGTGTAGTGTACATGGTGAGGACACGCCCATCTCTGTGATATATACACCTCACTAATCCTGTCTGAATCATTCAGAATTACTACACATGTCCTCTACACTGTACACACACACACACACACACACACACACACACACACACACACACACTGCACTTTAACACACACAGTCTCTCTCTCTCTCTCTCTAGATAGCCTTTTTAGGCATTGACGAGACTATGCTATAAAACACACATTTTCTGCTCTAAACTTCAACTGTGTGTGTGTGTGTGCCTTAGTCTCTCAGGAATGTCACACAA
>NC_030427.2:16938710-16953710 GCF_001660625.3 Ictalurus punctatus | reverse complement strand
AATAATGCTCTAAAATAATTACCAAAAGGCGACTTCATAATCTTGTTTACAAATCAGAATATGTAACTTAAAATAATAATAATAATAAACAAACACACGAACACTTTTCTGTAACCCATCATTCACAACAGCCTTTAAATCTGTTTGCTTGATCCCTCTGTAATAGAAAAAAAAAATTATATATATACATGCATACAAAAAAATTTCCAGCCCAGCTGCACATTTGAGGTTTCACACTAACTGCAATTCTGCCTGCTTATTATAGTTATAGGTGGGGTTCACATTTCTTGTCTGTCATATTTTCAGAGACCATAATAAATTACACCCTTCTTTAGCCTACCATGCTTGACTGCTGCTTAGAATTTCAAGTTTGTAACATTACTTGGTAATGATTGGAGTAACAATTCAGTTTATACTATGGTCTATATAAGTGGTAATACACTGCTTTAAAATAGTGTAATAAACACCTAGCCATTTTCATAACATTTTTTTTAAATAATGATGCTTACAAACACTAATGAGCAAGCCAAAGGTGACAATGGCAAAGAAACCCCTTGTGTCATACATCAAGGAGGTAACTCAGGACTTCAGTTTCCATCAGCCACTGCACTGTACTACAATATGTCACATGACCACCTGCACCTGAATCACATCTCTCTTATATATAGCCATTGTTTACACTGCTTCCCTGTCTTACGTAAGATTAGACTACCTTTGTCCAAGTTATCGTGTTTTGGTCCTGTTAGTTTTTTTTTTTTTAAGTCTTTGCCACAGTGTTTTGCATATGTCGTAGTATCTTTAGTGTTTTATTGGTTTATATAATAAAACGTTGAAAATCTGTGATTGTTTCTGCACCCATCTTTGAAACGTAACAGAACGTAAGACCTACAACGGAAGCAGCAGGTCGCCATGAAGTACCTGGGCTTCACTCTACCACCTATGTTCGCCGGGAACTATGCCACACCAGGAGGAGGAGTACCAATCTGAGCCACGTAAGCAGCAGATCGCCATGAAGTACATGGGCTTCACCCTACCACCTGTGTTCGTGGAGGACTACGCCAAGTCATGCCAACAGGAGGAGGAGTACGGGTACAAGTGGGAGTCTGCGGTCTGGGCTAGTTCCATCTCCCACCCTCCCTCACCTACAATGGAACTAGTCAGTGGAGAACGAAAGTCAACCGCCTTGCTTGTCTGAGGATGCCGCTCAGCTTTTCGGTTCAGCTGAGGATGTGGCTCAGTCACCTGGGTTGGCTGAAGACGTTGCTCCATGTCTTGACATACCCAAGTGCTCCCCTCTGTTCGCCAACCCTGCGCAACCCTGTTAAAGGGAGTGCTCCTAATCTCAGCTTGTTACCTGTATAAAAGACACCTCTCCACAGAAGCAATCAATCAATCAGATTCCAAACTCTCCACCATGGCCAAGACCAAAGAGCTCTCCAAGGATGTCAGGGTCAAGACTGTAGACCTACACAAGTCTGGAATGGGCTATAAGACCATTGCCAAGCTGCTTGGTGAGAAGGGGACAACAGTTGGTGCAATTATTCGCAAATGAAAGAAACACAAAAGAACTGTCAGTCTCCCTCGGCCTGGGGCTCCATGCAAGATCTCACCTCGTGGAGTTGCAATGATCATGAGAACAGTGAGGAATCAGCCCAGAACTACACGGGAGGATCTTGTCAATGATCTCAAGGCAGCTGGGACCATAGTCACCAAGAAAACAATTGGTAACACACTACGCCGTGAAGGACTGAAATCCTGCAGTGCCCGCAAGGTCCCCCTGCTCAAGAAAGCACATATACATGCCTGTCTGAAGTTTGCCAATGAACATCTGAATGATTCAGAGGACAACTGGGTGAAAGTGTTGTGGTCAGATGAGACCAAAATGGAGCTCTTTGGCATCAACTCAACTCGCCGTGTTTGGAGGAGGAGGAATGCTGCCTATGACCCCAAGAACACCATCCCCACCGTCAAACATGGAGGTGGAAACATTATGCTTTGGGGGTGTTTTTCTGCTAAGGGGACAGGACAACTTCACCGCATCAAAGGGACGATGGACGGGGCCATGTACCGTCAAATCTTGGGTGAGAACCTCCTTCCCTCAGCCAGGGCATTGAAAATGGGTCGTGGATGGGTATTCCAGCATGACAATGACCCAAAACACACGGCCAAGGCAACAAAGGAGTGGTTCAAGAAGAAGCACATTAAGGTCCTGGAGTGGCCTAGCCAGTCTCCAGACCTTAATCCCATAGAAAATCTGTGGAGGGAGCTGAAGGTTCGAGTTGCCAAACGTCAGCCTCGAAACCTTAATGACTTGGGGAAGATCTGCAAAGAGGAGTGGGACAAAATCCCTCCTGAGATGTGTGCAAACCTGGTGCCAACTACAAGAAACGTCTGACCTCTGTGATTGCCAACAAGGGTTTTGCCACCAAGTACATGTACACCAAGTCATGTTTTGCAGAGGGGTCAAACACATATTTTCCTCATTAAAATGCAAATCAATTTATGACATTTTTGAAATGCGTTTTTCTGGATTTTTGTTGTTATTCTGTCTCTCACTGTTCAAATAAATCTACCATTAAAATTATAGAATGATCATTTCTTTGTCAGTCGGCAAATGTACAAAATCAGCAGGGGATCAAATACTTTTTTCCCTCACTGTAATATTTCTTCAGTCTGAAGTTGTCTCAGACCATTATCTTATCTTGTTCAAAATACGTATTGATCATAATATTTGCACATCGTACTTTCACGTCAGCTACTTCACCGATCTTCATCAATAACCTCCCAGAGACATCAATTAGATTTGTATCACCATCTGATCCCATAGAACTCGATCGGGCACCTGAATGCTTAGAGTCAACGCTCTGCTACACACTAGATAGAGTGGCTACACTCGAAAGAAAAATAATTCGAGAGAAAAAGCTAGCAACGTGGTATATGATCAAATGCGTGCCTTAAAACAGACAACTCAACAATTAGAATGTAAATGGCGCCAAACCAAATTGGTAATATTTCAAACAGCATGGAAGGAGAGCCTCCTGAACTATAGAAAATCTCTTATAGAAAAGTCTATCTCTTCACCTTAATTGTAGATAACAAAATCAATTCGAGATTTCTATTCAACAAGGTAGCAAGTTTATGATATAGCAGCGAAGATTTCATGAATTTTGTTGAAAATATTAGTTGTAAATATTAGATGTGAAATTCAGGCTATTAAATTAAAACCAGACCGGTTTATAACTAACCCTGTAGATGATAATTGAGCAATATCTGATCAACAATTAGAATGTTTTACTCCCCTTAGAGAGACTGAACTAGCTTCATTAATCTCTTCAGCGAACTCATCAACTTGTATACTAGATCCCTTACCTACATGTTTCCTAGGTGGCTTTGCATAGTGGCACCGCCTCGGAGTACTGGGTGGGGTAGTCCAGGATGACGAGTATGTACTAGTGGCCCTGGGCGGACTTGGTGAGGGGCCCTACGAGAAGGGACGCATATGATAGGAATAGGGATCGGGGTGCCGGCAGGGGCTTCCAGGGGGCGGTACACTGACACTGAGGGCACCGTTGACAGAAGTCCCAGACCTCTGCATCCGTTCCCAGCCAGAGGAAGCGGTCCTTCAGTTTTTCCCTGGTGTATTTGGGCCCCCAGGTGGCCCCCGAGTGGATGGGCATGGGCCAGGTGCATCAGCGTTTGGGTTCAGGTTTTGGGGACTACCAGGAGGTCCATGTTTTCCCCTCTGCGTTGGGTCTGGTGGTATAGCAGGCCTCACCTGACTAAAAAGTAGGAGGCGGTTAGCCTGTGTTCTGGGGTTTGGTCCCCTCAATCTGACGCACCTGGGCCCAGCAATGCTTCAGGCGGTCGTCCTCTTTCTGCTCCTGGCCAAAGTTCCTCTGCCAGTTCACCTGTTGAAATACAGGCGAGAATGGGTTAGGGGGTATGTGCGGCTCACCTTCAGCTGGGCGTTCTCCTTGCCCGGGGCCATGTAGGCCGGCCGGGCTGGGACCTCCTTCCTTCGCTGGCTGGTTTTGGCGGGTCCAGACTGTGGCGGCCCCCTCTGGCCAGCCTAGAGACTTGACTCTCCTTCGGCGTCCACCGATCCGGTTTCATCGGCATGGCCTCCTCCTGGGATGTACCGTAGGCGGGGCGGTTTCAGATGACCTCTTTTCCTTCGGCAGCGTGCTGGCAGTCGGTCTGATGAAGTGGCCCCCTTCCGGGCAGGCTATGGGGTCGCTGACCATCCCTGCCGAACTCCAAGAGGGGTAGGGCGAGTTCTAGGGCAGTTAGCAGCTCCTTGGGGGTTCCGGGCACACGTATTCCCACGGCTTGGCGCTCTGGGGGCAGCAGAGCTCTCAGGAACCGGTACATGGCCATCTTTTGTGCCACCTCGGTGGTGGTGCACTGGACTGGGTGGAGCCACCGTTTGGTGAGGTGCAGGAGGGTGTTCATCTGTCCATGGGGCTGGGCTCCACTGGTGGAACTCCGCTGCCACCTGGTGGGAAGTTCGGCCATACCATGCCAGGATCTCCTTCTTTACATCTCCGTTGTCCGCCACGTCCTCCGGAGAGAGGGCGTAGTATGCGGTGCTTGCCTCCCCAGAGAGCAAAGGACCGAGGATGTGCGGCCAGGCTTCCATGCCCCAGCTTTCTCGGTGGGCGACCTGTTCAAAGGCCTCGTGGTAGGTCTCAGTGTCGTCTTCTGGGGTCAGGCGGGGGGAGAAGGTGCCGGACTTCTCGGCCACTTACAGGGCTAGCAGCTCCTAGGTAGCAACATGCAGGCTTTGGGCGAGCTGCTGTGTCATGGCCTCCTGCTGGAGGCTAGTCTCCATGAGACGATGTAGCATGGGGTCCATGTTAACGATATCCATATATATATATATATATATATATATATATATATATATATATATACACACACACAAACACTTTTTTTTTTACGTGTGGGTTTTCTTCTGTGTGTTTAAGTGGGTGTGTCTGCACTCAATGCCCACATCCTCCACCAGTGTAGGGAATTTAGTCAGTGGTGGGCAGAGCACAGACACACAGGAGGCCGTTTTAGTGTTTCCCATAATCTCTTTGTACAATCTCATTCTTAGGAACATATCCCTTTTTTGTTCTTAATTTCTTCCAAAATTTGAACGTCTAGTATAGGCATTGTAAATAACCACAGAGGTATCACCTCGTCTCTAATCAAGATGTGAAGGGGTAATTGACAATTGCTTCAAAGAAATTAAACCACACCCCCATTCCAAGATGTATTTAATTCTTTTATTTCACAGATGAAGTCTTTAAGATACTCATCCAGTAAGCTAGGTTTACCAGCACAACAAAATAAAACTATTGTCACAGGTTCCTCCCGCACCAAGTTTTGCACAGTTACAAGAATAGGCTAGAAGTGAGTTGCTGAAATCTTGTAGAGAGGCAGGCCATCAATCTTCACCTGGAGCTCCAAATTGCTCATGTTCCTCAAAATGTCCATGTTCTTATAAGTATCCCAGAAATGGATTTCAGAAGGCCAAAATAATAGTACCGGCCACCAGCCTTGTTCTCTATTTCAGTTCTGTTGGAACACACTATTCCTAACAGTGTCCTGGCATCTTTTGGCAGATTCAAATCATGCTCACCGAGGATATTGAGCAAGGAATTTAGTGCTGTTGCCCAGGTTGCCAAGTCATCATCCAGGGAACTTGGATGCAGTTCAGTGCACAATTCTGGGTCTGAGTCTGTGTTAGATTCACTGTTATATAAAGCACAGGCCATGGTGACACATTCAGGCTTATCAATATGGGACAGATAATCCATATATTCATCATTGTCATCATCACCGGTGCTGCTTGTGTCACTGTGCATGTTACCATACTCCTCCCTCCATGATGGTGATGATACTGCTTGCATTGACTGCAGTTGTTTGTCCACCTTAGCTTTGGCTTTTCTACGCAATGTCCAATAAGATTTGTTTTTTGCAAGCCATGGTGCTGAGACACAAAAAAAGTGCATTGTACTAACCTGCCTAAGTCAGATGCAGTGTTTCACAACTCCAGTCCTGAAAGACCCTTGAATTGCACATTTTGGATGTCTCCATTAGTACATATGATTCAACTCTTCATATAATAGAATCTCCATGAACTGAACAGCACATGTTAGATGAGAGAGACATCCAGTATGTGTAGTGTTGTGGGTCCCCAAGATGAGAATTCAGAACCACTGGCTTAATGCTTAAAGGGTGGGGCTGGCAATGTGATCGTCTGGTGCACTTGTAGTCTGAGACCAAAGCAAACTTTAAGCTTAAAGCAAACACGAGGCTGGTTAGCTCAGTTGGTTAGATCGTGGTGCTAATAATGCCAATCACATGGCTAGCCCTGCCCCTTAAGCCTTGTTTATACTTTTGTCTGGCTCCGCACCGTGAGCCTCCGCTGACTGCGCGCGCACCTCACCAAACAGACAAGACGTTTATACTTGACACGCTCTGTCATGACCCGGAGTTGGCACAGAAGCAGAAGCGGGTGCGTAGTAAAGGGTAGTTACAAAGACGTAGTCGTAAAACAAGCAAGGGTCAGGTGATCGGAAAACAAAGCACAAGGGGACAGGCAGAAAGCGTAGTCGTAAACCGGAAAAGAGGTCGAGATAACAAAGATAGCAAACGTATGTGAAAGGCTTGGAAACGCAGAGAACAAGTTTACTGAACGTATACTTCGCAATGAACATTTGGCGAATGACTCTCTAAATACTAGTGGAGAGAGTGTGTGTGTGATTAGTGACAGGTGTGGGAGATTAGAACTCCGGGGATGGTGAGCGCATGCGTGCATGGGAGGTGAGTGTTGCTTCTTGGGAAACTGAGTCCTGGCTGGGTTGAGATATGACACGCTCGCTGTTGTAATAATCCTATAATTAAGTAATCGTCCTTTAAACCAACAGGTTTACTACAACTGATAAAAATAATAATTCCTTACAATAATAATTCCTTACGGTGTTCTAGACACTCAAAGCACTTTATGTATGGTGGGGAGGGAATCTCCTCAACCACCAGTTGTACCAACAGTGTGTAGAATCCACCTGGATGATGGAATGAACCCCACTGATGGAATGAACCCCACCGCTTGTCCGTAATCGGGTCGCGGAGACAGCAGCTCCAGCAGGGGACCCCAGACTTCCCTTTCCTGAGCCACATTAACCAGCTCTGACTGGGGGATCCCGAGGCGTTCCCAGGCCAGTGTGGAGATATAATCTCTCCACCTAGTCCTGGGTCTTCCCCAAGGTCTCCTACCAGCTGGACATGCCTGGAACACCTCCCTAGGGAGGCGCCCAGGGGGCATCCTTACCAGGTGTCCGAACCACCTCAACTGGCTCCTTTCAATGCAAAGGAGCAGCGGCTCTACTCTGAGTCCCTCTCAGATGGCCGAGCTTCTCACCCTATCTCAAAGGGAGAAGCCAGCCACCCTCCTGACAGAACCCATTTCAGCCGCTTGTACCCGCGATCTAGTTCTTTCGGTCATTACCCAACCTTCATGACCATAGGTGAGGGTAAGAACGAAAATTGCCTGGTAGATCGAGAGCTTTGCCTTCCAGCTCAGCTCTCTTTTCGTCACAATGGTGCGGTAAAGCGATTGCAATACCACTCCCGCTGCTCCGATACTCAGGCCAATCTCCTGCTCCAATGTCCCCTGACTCGTGAACAAGACCCTGAGGTACTTGAACTCCTTCACTTTGGTTAAGTACTCATTCCCTACCCGGAGTAGGCACTCCATCGGTTTCCTGCTGAGAACCATGGCGTCAGATTTAGAGGTGCTAATCCAGCCGCTTCACACTCAGCTGCGAACCGATCCAGGGTGTGCTGAAGGTCACGGAGCGATGACGCCATCAGGACCACATCATCTGCAAAAAGCAGTGATGAGATCATCAGGCCACCAAACCGCAACCCCTCCCCACCATGACTACGCCTCGATATCCTGTCCATGAATATCACAAACAGGATTGATGACAAAGCGCAGCCTTGACGGAGACCAACCCCCACCTGCAACGAGTACAACTTTTTGTAGTTGCCAAGAATCCGGACACAGCTCTCGCTTTGGGCATACAGCGATTGGATAGCCCTACGAAGGGAACCCCTCACCCCATACTCCCTCAGCACCTCCCACAGTAAACCCCTGGAGACCCGGTCATACGCCTTCTCCAGATCCACAAAACCCATGTAGACCAGATGGGCATACTCCCAGGCCCCCAAAATATAGCTATAAATTTGAGAACATGTATAAAGGTAAATTGAACATTTCATTCATTTCATTAACATTTTTATTAAGCATGGACCTTTACTTTCATTAAATGGACTTATTTTTTATTGTAGGCTCATTTTGTAAATGTTAGCAATTACTGTAGACATAAGCACAGAGTGGGTATTTCCTGCAAATGTCATTTCTCACATTTACAAAATCGGGTGTTCAAACAATTACTGCCCATCAATGCAAATATCTCATTATGTATAGAGACAAAACATATATATTGCATTATATATATATATATATATATATATATATATATATATATATATATATATATACACACACACACACATATATTTATTTACAAGAGAAACAGGTTTAATTTACTGTTTATAATTTCCCAGAAATGATAAATGTTGTTGTTTGTGAACAACAAATGATTCATTGGGCTATTCAACAAAAACGAAATTCTTATAGAATTCGAATTAATTTCCACATAAAAATGACACCAGACACTATTATTTGCCTTTGTAACTGTAGGAAGCTACTATTTATTAAATATATATTGATATACTAGAACTAGAATTGTATGCTTTTGATAAGCACTTTTTTAAATTTTATTTTTATTTTTTAAATATTTTTATTGAAAGGTTTTGCATATAGAGTAGAACACACATTCATACATTCGTACATACTCACTAAAAATATCAATAGCTAAAAATAAATAAATGAATAAATAAATACATAAATAAAAATTAAAATAAATGAATAAACTAAATAGAATTTTAATAGAATGATGACTCTGAATGGCCGCCCATACATGTAAATGTCTCGATGTGTTAAGAGAAATGAATGAGGTTGAATCACCTTGCAGAAGTGGTTCCTAAGCTTGACACAAATGAAGGCATAGAGCAGTGGGTTGAGGCAGCAGTGCAGGTAGTCCAGGCTTTCATTGAAGATCAGCAGAAGCAGTTTGATGCTTGGTTTACATTTTTTCCACATGCATGAAAATTCAAATTTGTTTCCCTCCTTTATTTCCTGCTTTAACAACTGTCTCTTCCTGCTCCTCGTACAATACCCAGCATTATGAGAGCATCCGCTGAATCTTTCCACCATCTAACACACTCGAACTAGCCACCTGTTTTTGCTAAACGCTTTCTTAAAATTTGTAATAATTTGTGATTTTGTTTAGCTTTGAATTCATTTCTTCCTGGCTAATGTATGCTAACAGCTGAGGTAAAACTGACTAGCCTGCTGATAAAAACAACAGAGACCCTCATAGAATTTGTAATGGTTTTAATTGTTATAATTAGAATTGTATTGGTTTTATTGGAAACTGTAATGGTCTCTGTGGGTGTCTACTGGTAATTTGTTGCTGTCTAATGGTGGCATGTTATGTCTACTGAATACCATTACGGACCAATAATGGTAATAGTTTTAATGGTC
The DNA here is from genome assembly GCF_001660625.3 of Ictalurus punctatus. Taxonomy (NCBI): domain Eukaryota; kingdom Metazoa; phylum Chordata; class Actinopteri; order Siluriformes; family Ictaluridae; genus Ictalurus; species Ictalurus punctatus. The sequence continues at coordinate 16,944,046 of NC_030427.2, read as the reverse complement.
AACAGCTGATGGTTTGTAATGGTATTTGTCATGGAAACCATTAGAATGTCTGTGATGGTGAAGGGTATTACAGTATATAGCACGCGTGTTTTTACACCTCATTTAACTTTAACAAGACGTACAGACATACAGCCTGTTTATTAAATGACATTAGCATAATTTTAAATGTTACATATACTTTATTTAAATGTGACGTCACACCACAAAAACTATCAAACATCTTGTGATTTCTTTTTACTCAGGTGGTTATTGATGTGTGTGTGTGTTCAGTGAGGTGGACTTGAGGACACATTAACACTAATCCGGTGTTAAACCCTCCTGTAAGAAGAAGTGATGTCATGGGAGGGATAATTGGTTTAGGACACTTTTGGCTTTGTACAGTTAGTGTTCTTATTAGAAACAGAATGTCGGCTAGTTTAAGATACAAACACACACACACACACACATATACTATTCTTGATTGTGTGTATTTGATGGAGTGTTCATTAAGGGTGTGTGGGTGTTACCCATAATGCACTGCGGTTTACATTCAGATGAGTGTGTAATTAAATAAAGTGTTAAGTTAAACATGATGTGACACTGAGTTATCTTAATCCTGTATCCTGTAAATAAATAAATAAATAAAAGTCCTCTGAAAAGCTGCTTGGCCGTAAATCCAGGATTATTGCTGACCTTTGACCTTTAGAGACATCACCTGCCTCAGTGAGAACATCTGAACTGCCAAAAAAAACCCTGGTGATGTTAAGTCACTTCTCCATGAAGAATGATGAGAAATGAAGAAAAATGTAATCACTCATAAATTGTGATAAATGAAACCAAACAAACATTTTCTTATTAAATCTGAATTTCTAGTTAAATCTGAAAAAGGGACACATTTATAGGTCAAAGAGGCAAGTGGATTAAAAGCTGATAGTAAGGGGCAGTTTAGGGTGGAAGGGGTCAGTTAGGGATAAAAATAGTTGTCAGGAGGAATTTTATTGGGACTCCAGACCTCAGGCAGCCGAGGTAAGTGACTTCGGGGTAATAGTACATGGGGTAAGAGTGTGTGGGGTAAGAGTGCATGGGGTAGTGGAGGGCTGTTGAAGAAGTTGGGGATGTAGGGGACAACAGTAAGAAGGGGGCTGGACTGCAGACTCTCGTCTTGGGGCAGAGGAATCATCACATCATCCTGATCCCACAGGTGAAAGGCATTGGGGTGAGATGGGGGGAGAGGTGCAGGGATGTGGGCAGAGCTAGGCATGTCCCCTTCACCGTTTTCCTTCAGATCCTCATCCTGTGGACCTAGAGTGTAGTCTGCCAAGAGAAACAGAGTTAATTAAGATATAAACGTTTTCAGGAAGTGTTGTTATAGTAAAATAATCAACTTCAGAGGGGTGTGATGAAGCGGAGTATTGTCACCTCCCTGAAGCTCATTATTTTCCTGTAAAAATGTTTTATTCCTCTTATACCACAGCAATTTAACAATTACAAATAATTGTATTAATTATAAAATGAAACGTCATAGTCTTTATCCAATTATGGCTACATTTAATGTTGTGGAACTTCAGTGAAACGACTTAGTTTCTGTTGTCCCTTCTGTTATAGCAACTATAAAACAGCTGTTCCCTCACCAGCCTCTCCGTATTCTCTGTCTTCAAGTCAGTACGGAAAAAAAATCGCAGTTTGTTACGCATGTTGCCCAGAAACCGCAGAGAAGTTACAGCTTTACTCCTGACTGTTACAAAGCGCTGACACTGGACACTCCATACATAAAAGTTAAACAAACATTTTTTTTAGTAAACTTCATAATATCAACAATTACACACGTTTTTAAATCTGTTTATTATTAGCAGAGCATCTATGTACTGTTGCTGTAGAAACGATAACAAATTAGAACGAGCGCATGAACGAGTGCTGTTGTTTTTGAAAATTATTCAACACCTATTGATCAATCACAATCCAGAACTGAGCAGCAGTGTGGTGTGAGATGAATACTTTTAATGATAAGTTTGTAATTTAAGGTTTTATGTGCAGAATTCAGAACTCTTAAGTAATTTCCTTAATTATTATTTACCAGTACGTGTGAGTTTAAAGGTGTGTGTGTGTGTGTGTGTGTGTGTGTGTGTGTGTGTGTGTGTTTTACCTAGGCAGGCGTGCACGAGGTCTTTGATGAGGTGTCCCACAATAGCGTAAGCGACCACCAGCACGACCGCAGCGCCTATGGTAGCGTAGAGATGCGCGCGCGGTGGATCAAATATGTCTCGCGCCGGTGGTTTGTACTCCACATACACTGGCGCGAGCTCCTCATCATCGCCGGTTTCCAGCAGCACGCGCGATTCCGCCAGGTCCATCAGTGTGTGTGTGTGTGTGTGAGAGAGAGAGAGAGAGAGAGAGCGTGTGAAATCTGCTCAGCAGGTAATAGTTCACGCATGCTCAGAAAAGTTGCTGCGCGTGCAGAATTAAAAGTACAAATTGGGAAACTATTCTGCATATTAATGTGAACATTATTATCAGTGTTGTGTTTATAGTGTTGTGTTATAGTCTTGTGTTGTGTTGTGTTGTATTGTAGTGATGTGTTGTGTTGTGTTATAGTGTTGTGTTATAGTGATGTGTTGTGTTGTGTTATAATCTTTTGTTGTGTTGTGTTTAGTGTTGTGTTGTGTTATGTTATAGTGTTGTGTTATAGTGATATGTTGTCTTATAGTGTTTTGTTATTGTGTTGTGTTGTGTTATAGTGATGTGTTATAGTGTTGTGTGATTCTATAGTGTTGTGTTGTGTTATAGTGTTGTGTTATAGTGCTCTGTTGTGTTGTGTTATAGTGTTGTGTTGGCGCGAGCTCCTCATCATCGCCGGTTTCCAGCAGCGCGCGCGATTCCGCTGGGTCCATCAGTGTGTGTGTGTGTGTGTGTGTATGTGTGCGCGCATGCGCGTGTGTGAGAGAGAGAGCGAGAGAGAGAGAGAGCGTGTGAAATCTGCTCAGCAGGATTATCACACGCAAAAGTACAAATTGGGAAGCTATTCTGCATTTTAATGTGAACATTATTATCTCTCTCTCTCTCACTCACTCTGTCTCTCTCTCCCTCTCACTCTCTCTCTCTCACTCTATCTCTCTCCCTCACACGCTCTGTTCTTTTAAAGAAAGGTCTGTAGATCCTTGCTACTGTGTTTCGTTATAGTGTTGTGTTATAGTGTTGTGTTGTAGGGCTGCACAATTATGGCCATAATGATAATCCCAATTATTTTGATCAATATTGAGATCTCGATTATTTATCACGATTATTAATTGATTTTAGTGACAACATATTTTTATTGCACTTTCACATTTCTTAATTTTTTTCATGCCACAATATAACACACAAGTAGGCATGAGAAAACTTGAGCTGGTCAATTATAACAATTATGACAGAATTTAGGAACATAGTGTGAGCCATGACACATTAATTTACCTTCTGATCAACTAAATTTAATATTTTCAGTTCATTTTACAGACTGTATGCAAAAAAAAAAAAAAAAAAACGTTAACCTGTTCCACCTTGTAAACAAATACAATAAACATCAATGTTCAGTCATTGAGGTCTGCCCCTCTTAAATATATTTAAAGCTACACTATTAGACATTTTCCACTGTCATGGTTCTGGGCTGGAGTCAGTTCTCAAACCGCTCTGCATATATTGTGTATATATCTGAATAATCTCATATGTGATTGGGTGAATTCATTTACCCGTCAGATGCAAAGTGCTTTAGTTTAATGGAGTTCATTACTGACACTCCAATCAGGATTTTTACAGATGATACAATCCAGATACCAATCTTTTTTTGTTTAAACTTTAATCAGGAGGTCATAAACAGTTAAATGTAAGCTCTCTGCTTGTGGTCACTGTTAACTGAGTTAAAATAATAGCAATGAGATACTGTTGGTTAATTGATAAATAAACAAGCATAAAATATTTATTTTAAAATATCTTAAAAACAATACAGAATACTAATTAAGAGTAGACTAACACAAATATGATCCATATTAGGAAAAAGGCTAATAGCTTTCTAAGGAAATAGCAAACTAAGCTTAATGTAAAATTGATATTAAAAGCAACCCATAGTAATTAAACAATATTTAATTTCTTATTTTATTTATATTTAATTAAGTTATTATAATATCTATTTTTTATATTAAATGATTTATTTATAACTAAGCACATTTTCTGTCTTTACATTTTAGTAGTTTTATTTTTGTTTGTTTATCAGTTTTAGATTGGTTTCCCCAGTACAGTGTTCCATGTCTGCTGATAGGAGTGTGTTTTGGGGGGGATAAATCAAAACATGGCCACTGATTTGGACTTTTCTAGTGATATCTGGCAACCGTGAGTTTAAATTAAGTGAATTAGCGTTAGTGAAGGAGAGCGGCAGTGTACTGTATGTTTACAGACCGAACAGTTGCTGCTCTTGATTATGATTGTTGAGGAATTTTTTAATAAAGAAATTTGAATTAAACCCACCTTGTAGCATTAGCATTATTATTAATTTACTCTGCGCGAAGCCGCTGTTTCTACACGAGCAGCTCACAGTAGAGGGTTCAGGTCATTTTGCGGGATCAATAAAAGATGGCGGTTGTGAGATCGGGAAGTTGAAGCAGATGGTGTACAGAGTTATTGTCATCAATGGCTTCTCTGCAGTATTTACACACTTGTTCAGTTGACTGAGGAGACGAAAACCAGTGTGAAAGTAACTGTAGATGCATTTTGGACTTCCTGTAGTTTTCATTCCGATTGTATTCTACAACTCCAAACAGGTCACTCGCACCGGTGTGAATAAATATATTTCAGTCACAAATGCGAGTGAAATGGTCGCACTGTAGAGCCCTGAGTTTATCTGCAAAGTTTTTTCCCGTTCGGCGTGATGTTGAATGGGGCATCATGTTAATGTCATGATTTGTCCTGGCGCAAAGCGCTGGAGCTCGAAGCGAAGCTGGCCTCTAGAGGGCAAAAATCCTAACTCCGTTTGGCACTACAAAATGACGTCATCCCCGCGCCGCTCTTTGGTGATTGGCTGTATTGTAGGAAGCGCTTGATTTAATCTGCAGCGGAGTTTTCTATTAGCGGAGGACGAACTTTAAACGTTAATATCGAAGTCGATCATATTCATTTAATCGTGGGCAGTCAAAATCGTAATCGCGATCGATATTCATATATATTAATAATATAGATTAATTATCCAGCCCTATTTGAAGTATTTATATTTATGTTTAAATTTGTATTTATATAATATCTGTGCTTGGTATTAATATTTAGTGATTAGTGTTGTTAGTTTAACTGATCTAACACCGATCTAATTCACACACCATGAATCAGAAAAAAGTGGA